>NC_045987.1:2699108-2949108 GCF_010909765.2 Amblyraja radiata
GTGTGTGTGTGTGTGTGTGTGTGTCTACGTGTCTGTGTGTGTGTCTATGTGTGTATGTGGCTGTGTGTGTGTGTGTGTCCATGTGTGTCTATGTGTATGTGTGTGTGTCTATGTGTATGTGTGTGTGTGTCTATCTGTGTGTGTGTGTCTATGTGTGTGTGTGTCTATCTGTGTGTGTGTGTCTATGTGTATGTGTGTGTGTCTATTTGTATGTGTCTGTGTGTGTCTACCTGTGTGTGTGTCTATTTGTATGTGAGTGTGTCTATCTGTGTGTGTGTCTGTGCCTATGAGTGTGTCTGTGTGTGTCTACCTGTGTGTGTGTCTATTTGTATGCGTGTGTGCCCTGTGTTGCAGATTGAACGCAGACGTGTCCACATCTCGGCCCTCAGGAGTTGTGTGACAAGGTGTGAGATGACGGGGGCCTGTGTTTTGAGCAGGTGGGAGAGGGAATGAAACGCTGGGGATATATATATATCTGTGTTCCGAATCCTTTGATCTGCAGTACACGCGAGTGAGGGGGGAGGGGGGCAGACCCCTCACAGCAGCACGATGTAGATATTCCAATTTTTTTTTAAATGCCCCCCCACCCTCATTGATGTTAACTCCACTGCCATTTAAGCGCAGCATTGTGAATTGAACTTTTAATGTGTGATTTAAAAAAAGAAAGATTCTCTGTTAGTTGTTAGATTGTGGTGTGATTCTCTTTAGTGATCTGCACCTCGTTGAAATATTTAGCAGCCATACAATTTTTTTTCCCTCTCCCCCTCCCTCGCTGTGATGTGGAGAACGAGCCATTGAAAGTTTTCTTGAAGGGAAGGCTGTGTGTTGTGTGTGTGTGTGTGTGTGACTGTGTGTGTGACTGTGTGACTGTGTGTGTGACTGTGTGTCTGTGTGTGTGTCTGTGTGTGTGTCCGTGTGTGACTGTGTGTGTGTGTGTGTGTGTGTGACGGGCGGAGTTACGTTTGCCACTAGGCGGAGCTCTTACTCTATTCTACCCCAAAAAACCTCCAAAGATTTGCAAAGACTCCCTTCCCTCGCCGTTGCCTCTTTAAATGGAGACTCGTCTTTTTTCTTCTTCTTATTATTAAACCAAGCTTCCCCTAGTTGATTCTGCTGAGCAACATTTGATGAAAGCGGCCGGTTTGTCCTTGCACACCGGTTGTGTAATGTGCAATAATAAATCTGCAGATCCAACTGATTGTGTTAAACCCCTTGCATTTCGCCTTTAAAAGTTGATCATGATTGTGGTTGCGTTGAAAACTCGTATCCTAGTCTCATCTCCCCTCCCTTCATTCCCCTCTCCCCCAAATCAATGCAAAAAGACTCCACTGCAGGTGCGCGGACGTGACTTTAAGACAACAATCTCCCAGAGGGAGAGAAAGATGTTGTTATTCACATTCTCGCTCCTGTTTCATATTTTACTCCTAACGCCATTTGGTTCAATCACCAGACGCACGGCGACTCTGTGCAGAGAGGCCCTTGTGGTTCGCTGCCCTCCAGTTTGTATACTCACGATGCACACCTGCTACCTGTCGCCCCTCGCCTGTCGCCCTTCAATTTGTCAATCAGGGACCCCAGCAGAAAGATAGGCTTGGATAGAGTGGACGCGGAGAGGATGTTTCCACTCGTGGGAGAGTCTAGGACTAGAGGTCACAGCCTCAGAATTAAAGGACGTTCTTTTAGGAAGGAGACGAGGAGGAATTTCTTCAGTCAGAGGGTGGTGAATCTGTGGAATTCATTGCCACTGAAGGCTGTGGAGGACAAGTCAATGGATATTTTTAAGGCAGAGATAGATAGATTCTTGATTAGCACTGATGTCAGAGATTATGGGGAGAAGGCAGGAGAATGGGGTTAGGAGGGAGAGATAGATCAGCCACGATTGAATGGCAGAGAGACTTGATGGGCCGAATGGCCTAATTCTACTATAATTTATGATCTGATTAAAGTAAGTATGTGGACACCACAGGATCTGTGATGCAATGTTGTCCACCAGACCAAGGCTCCCTTGTTCATCTTTAATGAGCGCGTTATATATTTCAAGTGCTCCATCTGGTTTCACCTTCAATTGGATTTTGTTAGGATTCCAAATGACTGGTTACTTTGAGATTTTGTGTGATGGAGCTCCATCTGAACGGGCGCACCCTGTTCTTAATGTTACCCCTTCAATCCATAGTATGCTGACATTGTGGGCCGAAGGGCCTGTTCCTGCCCTATACTCTTCTATGTTTTAGCTCAGATTGAGCTAGGCACTCTGGTCAACCTGAGGAGCACCTTCAGCAACAGGCTGGTTCTGCTCCAATCACTCGTGAACCCCAGAAGCTGGTTTTGTACCAAAGATGGGCACGAAATGCTGGGATGTTTCCTGATGTTTTTCACCACCGATGTGGACCACGTTCTTGATGAGTCTTCACCCTCGTTGTGCTGCACGCCACACCTTATCTGTAGGCCTTGCTGTTTGTGGTGCTCATCGAATGAGCCTTGCAGAAAAGCTATAAAGTCTTATTTCTGGATGTGTTGGAGAGGGTCCAAAGAAGGTTCACAAGAATGGTCCCACGAATGAGTGGATTAATGGACGATGAGCGTTTGACGGCACTGGGCCTGTACTCGCTGGAGTTTAGAAGGATGAGGGGGTACCTCATTGAACCTTACAGAATAACAAAAGTCCCGGATTGGGTGGGTGTGGAGTGGATGGGCTCTTCCACTAGTGGGAGTCTAGGACCAGAGGTCATAGCCTAAGAATTAAAGGACGTTCCTTTAGGAAGGAGATGAGGAGGAATTTCTTTAGTCAGAGGGTGGTGAATCTGTGGAATTCATTGCCACAGAAGGCTGTGGAGGTCAAGTCAATGGTGATTTTAAGGCGGAGATAGATGGATTCTTGATTAGTACGGGTGTCAGGGGTTATGGGGAGAAGGCCGGAGAATGGGGTTGAAAGGGAGAGATACATCAGCCATGATTGAATAGTGTAGTGGATTACATAGAAAATAGGTGCAGAAGTAGGCCATTCGGCCCTTCGAGCCTGCACTGCCATTCGATATGATCATGGCTGATCATCCAACTCAGTATCCCATCCCTGCCTTCTCTCCACACCCCCTGACCCACAAGGGCCACATCTAACTCCCTCTTAAATATAGCCAATGAACTGGCCTCAACTACCTTCTGTGGCAGAGAATTCCACAGATTCACCACTCTGTGTAAAAAATGATTTTCTAATCTCAGTCCTAAAAGACTTCCCTCTTATCCTTAAACTGTGACCCATAGTTCTGGGCTTCCCCAACATCGGGAATAATCTTCCTGCGTCTAGCCTGTCCAACCCCTTAAGAATTTTGTAAGTCGATGGGCCGAATGGCCTAATTTTGTGCAGACGGCATCTCTGGATTGAAGGAATGGGTGACGTCTCGGGTCGAGACCCTTCTTCTAACTTTTGCTGTGCTGCGCGCTAAACCTCATCTGCAGGCCTTGCCGAATGACTGTTGGTGGATCTCATGGAATGAGCCTTGTCGTGAAGCCACAGCCTTATTGTTTTCCCATAGATGTGGGGGTTTGCAATGTGCAATGTGAGTTGCAGGAGGGAGAGATAGATCAGCCATAGCAGTAGATACTGCATAGCAGTAGACATCTCATGAGGATTCATTCACGTCGCAACCTGGCACATAGAAATATTCAAAATCGACACAAAATGCTGGAGTAACTCGGCGGGTCAGGCATCATCTCTGGAGAGAAGGAATGGGTGACGATTAGGGTCGCGACCCGAAACGTCACCCATTCCTTCTCTCAAGAGACGCTGCCTGTCCCGCTGAGTTACTCCAGCATTTTGTGTCTATCTTTGATTTAAACCAGCATCTGCAGTTCCTTCCTACTCGGGAATATTCAAGAGATCTTCTCTCAGTATGTTCCAGTTTAATCTTGGATAGAAGTATGCAGTAATGTTCTGTGTAATCAAATAGGTGACGGTCCAATGTATTTTGCTTTAGAAAATATATAACAATGTCCTAAATGCCTGCAGGTCTTTTTAATATAAATATTTAGACTTTCGACTTCAGCTTAGTTTATTGTCAAGTGTATTGAGGTACAGTGAAAATAATTTGCTGCGCGCTAACCAGTCAGCAGAAAGACAATACATGATTACAATCGAGCGATTTACAATGTACAGACACATGATGAATGGAATAACGTCTAGTGCAAGGTAAAGCCAGTTAAGTAAGTAAGCAGAATTGGGCCATTCCGCACATCAAGTCTACTCTGCCATTCAACCATGGTTGATCTTTTTCAACCCCATACTCCTGCCTTCTCCCCATACCCCTGACACCTGTTGTAATGAGTAATCTCCAAAATATAGAGCTGCAATTTTTTAACATCAACACCATATGTTGGTCGCCATTTTGATTGTGGCTTTTAACCCCATTCTCCGACCTTCTCCCCATAAACCCTGACACCCACTTTGTCTGGCATCTCTGGAGAGAAGGAATGGGTGACGTTTTGGGTTCGAGACCCTTCTTCAGTCTGAAACAGTCCCTCTAACTAAGGAAATTCCTCCTCATCTCCTTACCCAGACTCTCAGTCTGAAGAAGGGTCTCGACCCAAAACGTCACCCATTCCTTCTCTCCAGAGATGCTGCCTGACCCGCTGAGTTACTCCAGCTTTTAGTGTCTACCTTTGATTTTACCAGCATCTGCAGTTATTTCTTACTACCCATCTTGTCTCTGCCATTTCATCGCTAGCCTAATAGAAGTTCACGGTGATCTTCATTTCATTTCCAGCTCCTATGAATCCATACACTTAGATCGGTGATCGCAGGCATCTTGCTTTGCTTTGATCAGGCAGTTGTGTGTGGGCCTCCTCTCTGTTCTGAATGACGTGATTCACACATCTGAGCATTTGGGGATATTTAAGAGATGTTACAAGACATGATGTAAGCTGGCAAGTTGATAATCGGCAGTCACACGAGGAGACGAGATGACATGTACCTGAAATTTAACGCATTCCTTGGATAACTCTTCTCTGAACTGAATTTTGGGATGAAGGATGAAAATTCACCAGTGTGTTTTAAATTAAGTTAAATAATAAGAGATGGGTCCACTCGGCGAGTATAGACACAAAATGCTGCTCTGTAGTCAATGCCTACTATGTTCTGTTGTGCTGAAGCAAAGCAAGAATTTCATTGTTCTATCAGGGATTCAATAAACTCTCTTGAATCTTGGAGTTACTCAGCGGGACAGGCGGCATCTCTGGAGAGAAGGAATGAGTGAAGTTTCGGGTCGAGACCCTTCTTCAGAGTAGCCGTCACCCGTTCCTTCTCTCCAGAGATGCTGCCTGTCCCACTGAGTCACTCCAGCATTTTGTGTCTATCTTCGGTGTAAACCAACATCTGCAGTTCCTTCCTGCACAATCATCATCAAGTATCACATCTCTCGGTTCCATCCATAAGTTTATGTAATAGGAGCAGAATTAGGCCATTTGGCCCATCAAGTCCACTCTGCCATTCAATCATGGCTGATCTATCTCTCCCACCTATCCACATTCTCCTGCCTTCTCCCCTTAACCCCTAACACCCGCACTAATCAAGAATCTATCTTTCTCTGCCTCACAAATATCCACTGACTTGACCTCCACAGCCTTGAATTCCACAGATTCACACCCCTCTGACTAAAGAGATTCCTCCACATCTCCTTACCCTGACTCTCAGTCTGAAGAAGGGTCTCAACCCGATACTTCACCTATTCCTTTCCTGCAGAGATGGTGCCTGACCCGCTGAGTGACCCCCAGCCTTTTTGTGTCTTCGTATCATATTGCATTATTGGCAGATCAGGTCAGACCTTTGATGAACAAATGGCTTCAGGAACGTATTCCCACCGTACGCCACTGCAAAGGCCTTACCTTTCCAGGTGTGGCATCACGACACCTTAACATGGGCGGCTGTCTGGATCCGGCACACTTGGACATTGATCAACCGGTGCAGGTGGCACAGCCCCGCCATAGAGGGCTTCCACTGTCATGGCCCCAACCCGCCCTCCACTCTGCCCGCTCTGACCTCGACCAAGGTTCAAGTTCATTTGTCACATGCACCCAATTAAGGTGCAGTGAAATGAGTTACCATGCAGCCACACCATCAAAAATAGCACACTACACAATAGAATTTAACATAAACATCGAGTTGCCAATACGCAGAGTACTGCCCTGCCGACTACAAATTCAGAAGGTTCCACCACAGTGGAATCAACATTCTTCATTGTGATGGAAGGCAATAACATTCAGTCAGTCTTCCTCTTTTGTTCACCATGGTCGGGCCGTGAACCCTCCGTAGTCGCCGCTACGGACAGCCCGATGTACAAGCCCTCTCTTGGGGATGAGCGAAACTCCGACGTTGGGGACGGATCGGAAGACAGGGGGTGTGTACACGAGATCAGGCCGTCTCACTCGTAAACCTAATCGCCTCCTTTACTCCAGTTCTGTGGCGGGTGTCATGTGGTGGGCTGAGCCATTTTGATATCGAACCTTCATTGGAGAGCTCGAATTCTTGATTGGAATGGGCGTGATCTGGGCCGAACAGTCACGGGTTGGGGGGGGGGGGCTGTTGCGAGATTAGAGAACAAAGGATTTGCGAGCTGGAGGTTAACTGGTGTGTGTGCTCTCACGAACAAGTTCGATACTAGACATACATACATACAAGATGAGACTTTTATAGCTATATAGATTAACTGGATGCATGCGTGAGTGACGAGGCTGCATCAATTAATAATGAAACAGAGTGTTTACATAATGCGTGGGCCTCTACAGTATTGAGTTGTTGGAATTGTGGAGTTGAATAACAGCAAGATGGTGTACCATCTTTTATCGAATTCGGTTTTCCATTCCTTTTACATGGATTTTAATTGTGTTAAAACTTCCAATTGACAAATATTTTCATATGGATTCATATGGATGCATTTCATATGGATGCATGAAAATACACGGTTTCATCTCGATTATGAATCCAAGTGTAATCTCTGAAATCGGATGCTAAATTATATGGAAATAATCTGATCTGGTCAGGTTGATTCAATAAAAAATAAGAATTGAAGGCTGTTAAGGTATTGGCGATACTTCCAATATTGCCACAAGAGAAATGGCAAATAAATCTCTTGACTCCTATGTTTATATTCTAAGTACGTTTGACTAAATATACCCTTGTGTCATCTGGGCGTGACTGATTCAATCACAGGTTGGAATATGGCAGAGGTTTGGGAGGTCATGTTGCAGTTGTATAAAATGTTGGTGAGGCCACATTTAGAGTATTGCATGGGAGACTGAAGAAGAGAAGAATGTTTTATGTTAAATTCTATTGTGTTATAAATTCGTATTTGTGTGCTGCATGGTAACTCAAATTTCACTGCACCAATTGGTGTATGTGACACTAAGTGTAACTTGAACTTGGGTCACCTTTCAGGTCGAGACCCTTCTTCAGTCTGTTCCTGAGACATGTTGGCCGGTGTGGGCAAGTTGGGCCAAAGGTCCCATTTCCACGTTCCATGACTCATTGACTCAATGATGACGGGGAATGGAGATATGGTTCCAACTTTATATGGTTGAGCTTAGTTTATTTCAGAGATACAGCATGGAGACAGGCCATTCGGCCCACACCAACCAGCGATCCCCACACATTCACACTATCCTGCACACACTAGGGACAAATTTACATTTATCCATGTATATCAAGACAATTAACCTACAAGCTTGTAGATTTTTTATGTGTCAGGTCGGGGGGAATTCCCCCTGCCACGGGTACCATGTAATCCCGTGCTACCTGCTCCATGGTCGGATAGTCGGCGACTAAATCGTCTCCCCCACCTGGTTTGCCAGGCGAGGAGGGGGCTGTGGACCCCCAGCAGGACCAAAAACAAGACCTGTCAAAGGGCAGATGAGCTCCTAGCGAGCCAACGGCCATCCACACTTCAGTAGAAGTTGCGATCACTGTCGTACACGGCATTGTAAGGCACCGTGCCCGTTGATGGTTTCAACAATGATGATGAAGATGAAGATGAAGACCGCACTTTATGTGCAAATGACGAATAAAACTTGACTTGACTTGACGATTGCACATTTTTGGATTGTGACTTGCAGGCGAACCTGTGGTTTGTGGTGTTCCAATGTGTCTGCTGACTTTGACCTTGATGGTAGAAGCAGTTATGATTTTGAGATATGTTGTTGGACTAGCCTAGATGCTTCATTGCAGATGGTACACATTGTTACTGCACTGTTCTGATGGAGGAGGGAATGAATGTTGGACATGGCGGATATACTACGAATAATGCTGACTCAGTCTTCTACATTGCTTGCGATAACAGTGACCATTTGATTAGATACTAGCACTGAATGGAGAAACCACATTTCCCTTGGTTTCAGTGGAACCCGGGTCTCTGCCTTACAGCGCCAGAGACCCGGGTTCGATCCTGTCCATGGGTGCTGTCTGTACATTGTTTGCACGATCTCCCCGTGACCTGCGTGCGTTTTCTCCCAAATCTTTTTGTTCCGCACACTTCAAAGACATACAGGTTTGTAGGTTAATTGGCTTGGTATAAATGTAAATTGTCCCCAGTGTGTGTAGGGTTGTGCTAGTGTGCGGGGATCACTGGTCGACACGGACTGAAGGACATGTTTCCGCGCTGTATCTCTAAACAAAACTAAACTAAAGATGGATCGAAGGAATGAATTGAATAAATGTTATTACCCATGTATGTGCACATACAAGGAGTTTGCCTTGGTGCTTTGCTCACAAGTAACAACACGATATACAGTAGACAATTAAAAATAAAACATTATAATTTAAACATGTGAAGAATGAAATAAAATACCACAGCACAAATACCAGACAGACTTTTGGTTGTTGAGTAGAGCTACTACTCGTGGATAAAAACTGTTTTTATGTCTGGCTGTGGCAGCTTTGACAGTCCAGAGTCGCCTTCCAGAGGGAAGTGATTCAAAGAGTTTGTAGCCAGGGTGAGAGGGGACAGAGATGATCTTGCTCGCTCGCTTCCTGGCCCTTGCAGTGTACAGTTCATCGATGGGGAGAAGGTTGCAGCCAACAACCTTCTCGGCTGATCGGACGATTCGCTGCAGCCTCCGGTTGTCGTGCTTGGTGGCTGAGCCAAACCAGACCACGATGGAGAAGGTGAGGACAGACCCTACGATGGCTGTGTAGGATTGGACCATCATTGCCTGTGGCAGATTGTGTTTCCTCAGCTGCCTCAGGAAGTACATCCTCTGTTGGGCCTTTTTGGCTGTCTCTAAACTAAATTATTCCTTGGAGAGCAGAAGGATGAAGGGTGATCCTATAGAGATGTACAAAATCGTGAAAGGAATAGATCGGGTAAACACTCAAAGTCTCTTGCCCTGAGATGTGGGCCAAATGCAGGCAGGTGGGACAAGTGTAGATGGGACGTTAGTCAATGTGGGCAAGTTGGGCCGATGGGACTGTTTCCATGCTGTATCAGCCATGATCATATTGAATGGCGGTGCTGGCTCGAAGGGCCGAATGGCCTACTCCTGCACCTATTTTTTATGTTTCTATGTACGACTGGTGTGTTGAGTGGTCCCAAGTCCCATTGCTCAACTACTGACGACCATGTTTTTAAAGACAATAGGTGCAGGAGTAGGCCATTCGGCCCTTCGAGCCAACATCGCCATTCAATGTGATCATGGCTGATCATCCCCAATCAGTACCCCGTTCCTGCCTTCTCCCCATATCCCCTGACTTTGCTATCTTTAAGAGCCCTATCTAGCTCTCTCTTGAAAGCATCCAGGGAACCTGCATCCACCGCCCTCTGAGGCAGAGAGTTCCACAGACTCACAACTCTCTGTGTGAAAAAGTGTTTCCTCATCTCCGTTCTAAATGGCTTACCCCATATTCTTAAACAGCGGCCCCTGGTTCTGGACTCCGCCAACATCGGGAACATGTTTCCTGCCTCTGGAATGCCCTCGACAAAGTTTACCACCTTTCCACCTCCCTTCCTTCAAGATCTTCATTGAAACAGACAATTTGTAACAAAGCCTTTGGATAGCTCTTCTCATAACTCCTGTTGTGGCTCAGTGCCATGTTTCTTGGTTACTCTCGAGTAATGCCTTGGGCCTTCCTGCTGCGTTGAAAGTGCCTTGTAATTACAAGTCACGGTGTATGTCGGGTCGCGGAAGGTATGAAATTGTAAGTCTCTGGTAAGCGGATGAGGGAGAATAATAATGGGAAGAGCCAAGAACAAAGAAAATCTGGAAATGTTCACGTTGTAGGGGTAGAATTAGGCCATTCGGCCCATCGAGACCACTCTGCCATTCAATCATGGCTGATCTCTGCCTCCTAATCCCATTTTCCTGCCTTCCTCCCATAACCCTTGACACCCGTTCTAATCGAGAATTGGTCTATCTCTGACTTAAAAATATCCACTGACTATGGCAATGAGTCCCACAGATTAACCAGCATCTCACTAAAGAAGTTCCTCCTCACCTCCTTTCTAAAAGAGCACCCTTTAATTCTGTGGCTGTGACCTCTGGTCCTAGACTCTCCCACCAGTGGAAACATCCTCTCCACATCCACTCTATCTATGCCTTTCATTATTCTGTACGTTTCAATGAGGTCCCCCCTCAACCTTCTAAACTCTAGCGAGTACAGGTCGCTGTCAAGCACTCATCATATGCTCACCCCCTCATTCCTGGGACTTGAGACCCAAGAAATCCTTCTTTATGTCACATTGAAGGAAATGCATGTCTTTCGTATAAATGTGTTGGGGTGCAGACGGCATGTTGTGGGAGCTGCAATGGCGAGGGACCAGCTTCATCACTTGCGCAGCCTCCATTCAATGTGCTGGGCAAGCAGCATTAGCTCGTTCTGGTTCCACAGGCACCGAAGAGAAAACTTGAGAAGCTATTCTGTGTTATCCCATTGTTCCTCATCCGCTCCCTACACACGAGGAGGAAACTTGCAGAAGACAATTGCCCTGCAAACCTGCACCGTCTTTGGGGTGTGGGAGGAAACCAGAGCACCTGGAGGAAACCCGCGTGGTCACGGGGAGAACGTGCAAACTCCACACAGCAAGCAACCGAGCTCAGGATCGAACCCGGGTCACCGATGCTGTGAGGTAGCGGCTGTACCAGCTGCGCCACCGTGCCGCCCTGTACGAGGTTATAATGTTTAATTTGTGTATTGCCAGGTTACAGGTTGGCAATGTGCTAATGGCCGCAGAAGCCACATTGTTTTTAGTGTTGTTGGTTGAGTGATGAATCTTGGCCAGAATTTCCATTGTTCTTTATCAAAATAGTGTAATGGCATGTAAAACAGGCTGGGTCTTTATTTGTTTAAGAAATACTGCAGATGCTGGAAAATCGAAGGTAGACAAAAAAGCTGGAGAAACTCAGCGGGTGCAGCAGCATCTATGGAGCGAAGGAAATAGGCAACGTTTCAGGCCGAAACCCTTCTTCAGGCTGAACTGAAGATTTCTTCCATGTTTGCTCTGCTACATGGATGTGAAGAGCTGGGAGGAACACTTGGAATGTGCAGGGAGGACCTGTAGATGCTGGTTTACACTGAAGATAGACACAAAATGCTGGAGTAATGCCAAGTCTCTCACTCCCCCGACTGTCAGTCTGAAGAAGGGTTTCGGCCCGAAACATTACCTATTTCCTATGCTCCATAGATGCTGCCGCAACCGCTGAGTTTCTCCAGCTTTTTTGTGTACCTGGGTCTTTATTTACTGTCTCAACTGAAAGGTGACACATGACAATGTAGTAAAGACTGTACTGTAGGAACAGTATAGTCCCTGGGGACTATAATTTAATTTTAGTTTGGAGATACAACGTGGAAACAGGCCCTTCGGCCCACCGAGTCTGGGCTGACCAACGATCCCGCATTTATTACTCCTAGACACCAGGGACAATTTACAAATTATTCCAAGCCATTTAAGCTACAAACCTGTACGTCTTTGGAGTGTGGGAGGAAACCGGAGCACCCGGAGAAAACCCACGCAGGTCACGGGGAGAACGTACAAACTCCGTACAGACAGCACCCGTAGTCAGGATGGAACGATGGTCTGTGGCGCTGTGAGGCAGCAACTCTACCGCTGCGCCACCATGCTGCCCATGAATGTCACCCTGCATTTTCCTGGTAAATGACATGAAATCCACAGCCTTCTCAGATCCGGGTGGGATATTAAGGTGAGAGCTATCACACACAGTAAGTCCTGTGTAGTTTCATGGAAGAATATCTCATTATGAGGTCTTGGTGCCTACACCAGCGTTTTATTGTCATACACCAGCGTTTTATTGTCATATGTCCCAAAACAGAACAATGAAATCCCTGCTTACAGCAGTAACCACAGGTATGCAAACTTAGTATTCCACAAAACCATCATAAACAACAACAAAAGTTCAGTAATATATATTTTGGATGAATTCCTTTAGTCAGAGGGTGGTGAGTCTGCGGAATTTATTGCCACAGACGGCTGTGGAGGCCACGTCAGTGGATATTTTTAAGGCAGAGATAGATAGATTCTTGATTAATACAGGTGTCGGGGGTTATGGGGAGAAGGCAGGAGAATGAGGTTGAGAGGGAGAGATAGATCGGCCATGATTGAACGGCAGAGTAGACTTGATGGGCCGAATGGCCTAATTCTGCTCACAGAACACATACATAAAAACAAAGAAACAAATAAATAGACTATAATAGTACAAAAATACCACCTCCAAGTCAAAATAGTTCAGAGCCTATTTGGAGGTTGCAGTGTTTAATAGCCTGTTGGCTGTAGGGAAGAAGTTGTTCCTGAACCTGGACGTTACAGTTTTCAGGCTCCTGTACCTTCTTCCCGATGGCAGGAGTGTGCTAAATGGGCTTGGAGGTTAGATTCCTCCAATCTCCAAAAGTGACTTGTGTAGGAAGGAACTGCAGATGCTGGTTTACAAGGAAGGTAAACACAAAATGACGGGTCAGGCAGCATCCCTGGAGAAAAGGAATAGGTGACGTTTCGGATCGAGACCCTTTTTTTGTCAGAAGAAGGGTCTCGACCTGAAACGTCACCTATTTCTTCTCCCCAGAGATGGTACCTGACCCGCTGAGTTACTCCAGCATTTTGTGTCTGTCTTCAGTTTAAACCAGCATCTGCAGTTCCTTCCTACACGGGAATATCCAAGAGATCTTCTCTCAGCATTTTCCAGTTTAATCTTGGGTAGAAGTATGCAGTGATGGTTTGTGTAATTAAATGGGTGTGGTCAATTTATTTTGCTTAAAAAAAATAATATATATATATATATATATATATATATATATATAACAATGGCCTAAATGCCTGCAGATTTATGTCTATCTTCCAAAAATAATTTCCTTGACATACAAGAAATATTTTGAAACCACTCCTTTCCGTCACATCGACAAAAAAAATCGTATCTCTCTAGTTATTATAATCTGTTAATTAGCTGCATTCCTGTCCCCATTTTTGCCGCTTTATTTGGAGGCACAGAAACGTATAAGCCTAGAAAATAGGTGCAGGAGTTGGCCATTCGGCCCTTTGAGCCAGCACCGCCATTCAATAAGATCATGGCTGATCATCCAAAATCAGTGCCCCGTTCCTGCTTTCTCCCCATATCCCTTGACTCCGTTAGCCCGAGGAGCCAGACTCCAAAGACGTACAGGTTTGTAGGTTAATTGGTTTGGTATAAGTGTAAATTTTCCCTCGTGTGTGTGTGTGTGTGCGTGTGTAGGGATAGTGTTGGCATGCGGGGATCGCTGGTTGGCACGAACTCGGTGGGCCAAAGGGCCTGTTACTAAACTAAAGCGATATCTGAATACATCCTGTGAATTGTCCACCGCCTTCTGTGGCAGAGAATTCCACAGATTCACCACTCTCTGGGTGAAAATGTCCTGCCTTCTACTATGTGTACATTAAAGATTCAGGCATTGCATTGCAATCATTTGTTGGATTCTGAGATGGTTTCAACAAGAGACGTGTTTGACCGCAAGTGTCTTTTTTGTTCTAAAATAATTTTTTGCATCAGTGCTTCACTCCCCTGGATATGAGATGACAAGCCACTTTGTAGGGCAATGCCATCAGAACCAGGCTGTTACTGTGGAATAATGCCAGACCTAAAATAGCCCTGGGTTTCATGAGCCTAGAGTCACTGCCTTGACATAATGAAGTGGTTTTAAAAAGCACAAGTTCAGCAGCTACCTAATGATTTAAGTATCACCAGGGCTCACAGTTTATATGGATTGAGTGCCCTGCTCTTCTGCAAAGCTGGTAAGATTCCCTGTGACCCTTTTAAAAGTCACATCAATGCAGATCTATCCAAGTTAGCACTTTATGGCCCAGCAGAGTTGTACAACAATGCTGCACAGCGGTAGAGTTGCTGACTCACAGCGCCAGAGACCCGGGTTCCATCCTGACTACGGGTGCTGTCTGTACGGTGTTTGCATGTTCTTCCCATGACCTGTATGTGTTTTCTCCAGGATCTCTGGTTACCTCCCACACCCTATAGACGTACAGGTTTGTAGGTTAGTTAACGTCGGTAAGAATTGTAAATTGTCGCTGGTGTGTGTAGGGTAGTGCTGATATACGGGGTGATCGCTGGTCGGTGTGGGCTCGGTGGGCCGAAGGGCCTGTTTCCACTCTGAATCTCTAAAACTAAACTAATCTTCAGCATCATATTCAGAATTCAGCAAACAGGCAACATTGTCAGTGGAGTTGGAGAAACTTGTCCTCTCAGAGTCGTTACAGCATTGAAACAGGCCCTTCGGCCCAACTTTCCCATGCCAACCAAGATGCAATAGTCCCACCTGCCTGCGTTTGGCCCAACCCATCCTATCCATGTACCTGTCCAAATGTATTTTAAATCTTGTTCTAGTACTTGCCTCAACTATCTTGTCTGGCACCTCGATCCATATACCAAACCACTCTGTGTGCAAAAGTTACCCCTCAGGTTCTTATTAAATCTTTCCCCTCTTGCCTCAGTCGTAGGCATTTTTCATCATGATTGCACATCTAACTCCCTCTTAAATATAGCCAATAAACTGTCCCCCCCCCCACCCACCCCCGCCAAGAATGGGATCTGAAAATTGAATGAGAATTTAATATTTTTGTGTATTCTGTGACCTACATTTTCATCGATTAGTTCATAAGCTCCAGGAGCAGAATTAGGCCATTCGGCCCATTAAGTCTACTCCGCCATTCATTCATGGCCGATCCCCGTCTCAGCCCCATTCTCCTGCCTTCACCCCAGGCACCCGTATTAATCAAGAATCTGTCTACCTCTGCCTTAAAAATATCCATTGATTTGGCCTCCACAGCCTTCTGTGGCAATGAATTCCACAGGTTCACCACCCTCTGACTATATAAATTCCTTCTCATCTCCTTTCTAAAGGTATGTCCTTTAATTCTGAGGCTGTGGCCTCTGGTCCTAGACTCTCCCACTAGTGGAAACATCCCCTGCACATCCACTCTATCCAAGAAGGGTTTGAACCTAGAAACCAGATCAGTTCTACTTGCCATAGAGGGAGTACAGAGAAGGTTCACCAGACTAATTCCTGGGATGGCAGGACTTTCATATGAAGAAAGACTGGATAGACTTGGCTTATACTCGCTAGAATTTAGAAGATTGAGGGGGGATCTTATAGAAACTTACAAAATTCTTAAGGGGTTGGACAGGCTAGATGCAGGAAGATTATTCCCGATGTTGGGGAAGTCCAGAACTACGGGTCACAGTTTAAGGATAAGGGCAAAATCTTTTAGAACTGAGATGAGGAAAACATTTTTCACACAGAGAGTGGTGAATCTCTGGAATTCTCTGCCACAGAAGGTAGTTGAGGCCAGTTCATTGGCTATATTTAAGAGGGAGTTAGATGTGGCCCTTGTGGCTAAATGGATCAGGGGGTATGGAGAGAAGGCAGGTACAGGATACTGAGTTGGATGATCAGCCATGATCATATTGAATGGCGGTGCAGGCTTGAAGGGCCGAATGGCCTACTCCTGCACCTATTTTCTATGTTTGCTTTTCTGCTGTGAAACCAGTTCTTAATTACATGTTCCCCTCCCTGCTAACTTGTACTCCCCCCCCCCCCCCCCCCCCCCAATTTCCCACGGCCCATCAACTGACCTCTCCCACCTGTGTAGTTTAGTTTAGTTTGGTTTGGAGATGCAGCACGGTAACTGGCCCTTCGGCCCACCTAGTCCGTGCCGACCAGCGATCCCCGCACATTCACACTCTACTCCACACATTAGGGACAGTTTACACGTACACCAAGCCAATTAATCTACAAACCTGTACGTCTTTGGAGTGTGGGAGGAAACCGATGATCTCAGAGAAAACCCACGCAGTCACAGGTAGAATGTACAAACTCCGTACATACAGCGCCCGTAGTCGGGATCGAACCCGGGTCTCCAGTGCTATGAGGCAGCAACTCTATCGGTGTGCCAACAGGTGTTCCAAGGTGTGATCGTTTAGGTGAAAATTTTGTTATTGTAACTGGAATCTGGTGCATTTGCTGCCTCTCACACACATTATACAAACACAAGAGAGACTTAGATATAGATCTTAGGACTAACAGAATCGAGGGATATGGGGGGAAAAGCAGGAACGGGGTACTGATTCTGGATGATCAGCCATGATCATATTGAATGGCGGTGCTGGCTCGAAGGGCCGAATGGCCTACTCCTGCACCTATTTTCTATGTTTCTATGTTTTGTTTTAGTTTAGAGATATAGTGCTTAAACAGGCCCTTCGGCCCATCGAGTCCGCGCCGACCAGCGATCCCTGCACATTAACACTATCCTACACCCACTAGGGACAATTTACATTTAACCTACAAACCTGTACATCTTTGCTGTCTGTACGGAGTTTGTACGTTCTCCCCGTGACCTGCGTGGGTTTTCTCCGAGATCTTCACTTTCCTGCCACACTACAAAGACGTACAGATTTGTAGGTTAATTGGCTTGGTGTAAATGCAAAACGGTCCCTAATGTGTGTAGGATAATGTTAGCGCGCGGCGACTGCTGGTCGGCGTGGACTCGGTGGGCCGAAGGGCCTGCGCTGTATCTCTAAACTAAACTAAACTAAATTGATTCTCTCCTGCCAGTTATTGTTCAATGATCCTGGAACATTGAAATTGATGCCAAGTTGGCCTTAGTCAGGTTAAGCTAGCTGTCTCTCGACACAAATTCAAATGTATGATTAAGACTGATTATCACCACATTTTTGAACTGGCTGGGTATCCTAGCAACAGCATGATATGAAGTAAAGGTTTCAGAGTTCAGACTACTCGGGCAATACTTTGGGGTGTCATGAACCTCTGGGGTACCTTGTGGTGACAAGATGATCGACAGAGATGTAATATTCATGCCGGGCAAAACGCATGATTTCTTCATGGTGAGACGCAGGAGGAGCCCGGCCAGGACTCACCCCACAGAGCCCAGTCCCTCCACCCACACTAAAATCTCCCAACCCCTGCAGAGTGGTTACTAAGATGGCTGATCCGTGGGCAGTTGCTGCTGGGACACAAGTCGGGGCCTGATCAACCCCGGCTGGGTTGCCTGGGCGAGGGTGTCTGATGTTGTGAGACCCGAAACACCCGATAATAATAATAATAATAATAATGGATGGGATTTATATAGCGCCTTTCTAATACTCAAGGCGCTTTACATCGCATTATTCATTCACTCCTCAGTCACACTCGGTGGTGGTAAGCTACTTCTGTAGCCACAGCTGCCCTGGGGCAGACTGACGGAAGCGTGGCTGCCAATCTGCGCCTACGGCCTCTCCGACCATCACCAATCACTCACACATATTCACACACATTCACACACAGGCAAAGGTGGGTGAAGTGTCTTGCCCAAGGATACAACGACAGTATGCACACCAAGCGGGATTCGAACCGGCTACCTTCCGGTTGCCAGCCGAACACTTAGCCCATTGTGCCATCTGTTGTCCCAATGACCCCAGGTCACATCACTGAGGGTGTGTCCCAGCGCATCTAGAAGATGTATATTTTTCACATTTTGTGTCTGCCTCCAGTCAGTTGCTGAATTAAATACATGTACTGTATATTCTACAGTATTGAACCAATTGATGGGCGCAATTGCAAGCTTCTGAAATACTGACTTTCAATTTTTTAATCTCTTATTTTGTGCGGACAGGCTTGGGAAAATATTGATTTCTCTAACTTCAAGTAACTCCTGCATTCCTTCCTTCAAAATGCTGGAGTAACTCAGCGGGACAGGCAACATCACTGGAGAGAAGGAATGGGCTATGTGTCGGGTCGAGACCTTTCTTCAGACTGAGAGTCGGGGAGTGGGAGACAATAGACAATAGGTGCAGGAGTAGGCCATTCGACCCTTCAAGCCAGCACCGCCATTCAATATGATCATGGCTGATCATCCCCAATCAGTACCCCGTTCCTGCCTTCTCCCCATATTCCCTGACTCTGCTATCTTTAAGAGCCCTATCTGGCTCTCTCTTGAAAGTACCCAGAGAACCGGCCTCCACCGCCCTCTGATGCAGAGAATTCCACAGACTCACAACTCTCTGAATTTGGCTCCAGTCATTTACATGGTTCAGATAAATAGCTTCTCCAAGAGTCCCGGCCAAGATTTACTTTACTACCTACGCATTAACAATCTGATTTGGGCAATTATTTCATTGTACTTTGTAATAAATTGCCAGTGGACAAATTATGCATTTTCTAAATGAATCCTCAAAAATACTTAATTAGCCGTAAATCAATTTAGGATATCCAATGGTTATGAATGGCATTACAAATGACATTACACACAAAGGCTTCTTTCTTCTCAAGCTCTGAAATTGCAACACAATGGAGGGGGTGGATATTGAGACCAAAATGCAGACAGCATGGATCATCTTTAATGTCGGTACTTTTACAGAAAGCATGCCATTCCTGTTAAATTTACGATGACTGTATTTTCAAAGCATCCATGCAGCTAGTGCATTAGATAACCTGTACTAATCAAGAATCTATCCATGTGTAAGAAGGAACTGCAGATGCTGGTTTAAACCGAAGGCAGACACACAAAAGCTGGAGTTTTGTGAAGAAGGGTCTCCACCCGAAACAACACCCAGTCAATCTCTCCAGAGATGCTGCCTGTCCCGCTGAGTTGCTTCAGCTTTTTGTGTCCAAGAATCTATCCATCACTGTCTTAAAAATATTCATTGTTATTGATATTGAAACTTACTGATTAGTGAAAGGCCTGGATAGGGTGGATGGGGAGTTTATCTTTCCACTAGTGGAAGAGTCTTGGGCCACGGGCCATAGTCTCAGAATAAAAGCATGTTCCTTTCAAAAGGAGATGAGGAGGAATTCTGTGAGTCAGAGGGTGTTGAATCTGTGGAATTCATTGCCACAGACGGCTGTGGAGGCCGTCGGGAGATTTTCAAGGCAGAGATAGATAGATTCCTGATTAGTACGGGTGTCAGGGTTATGGGGAGAAGGCAGGAGAATGGGGTTGAGAGTGATAGTAGATCAGCCATGGTTGAATGGCGGAATAGACGATGGGCCGATTGGCCTAATTCTGCTCCTATCGCATGGACTTATGAACCTCCTGAGAATCAATTATAAGCAATTCTTTGTGATTGCTTGTTTATTTTGATTGCAAAAGGTTCACACCTCCAATTGATGGGCATAATTGCAAGCTTCTGAAAGACTGGCTTTCAATTTTTTAATCTCTTATTTAGTCGGACAGGCTTGGGAAAATATTGATTTCTCTAGCTTCAAGTAACTCCTGCATTCCTTCCTTCAAAATGCTGGAGTAACTCAGCGGGACAGGCAGCATCTCTGGAGAGAAGGAATGGGCTATGTGTCGGATTGAGACCCTTCTTCAGACTGAGAGTCAGGGGAATGGGAGGCAATCGACAATAGGTGCAGGAGTAGGCCATTCAGCCCTTCAAGCCAGCACCGCCATTCAATATGATCCTGGCTGATCATCCCCAATCAGTACCCCGTTCCTGCCTTCTCCCCATATCCCCTGACTCCACTATCTTTAAGAGCTCTATCTAGTTCTCTCTTGAAAGTATCCAGAGAACCGGCCTCCACCGTCCTCTGAGGCAGAGAATTCCACAGACTCACAACTCTCAGTGCGAAAAAGGGTTTCCTCGTCTCCGTTCTAAATGACTTACCCCTTATTCTTAAACTGTGGCCCCTGGTTCTGCACTCCCCCAACATCGGGAACATGTTTCCTGCCTCTAGTTCCTGATGGTTGGACTAGATGATGGGCCTATTTTTGAAGATGGACACAAAATGCTGGAGTAAATCAGCGGGACAGGCAGCATCTGTGGAGAGAAGGAATGGGTGACATTTCGGATCGAGACCCTTCTTCAGACTGAAGAAGGGTCTCGACCCAAAACGTCACCTATTCCTTCGCTCCATAGATGCTGCCACACCCGCTGAGTTTCTCCAGGATTTTTGTCTACCTTCGATTTCTCCTTCATCTGCAGTTCTTTCTTAAACAGAGATAAGGAAGAGTAAGGTGTGAAACTCTAACACATGAGTTAAACGTCTGAAAGGAAAAAAAGGAACAAGGAATATATTTTGTTACAATCTTTAATGGAGGAGTGGATTTCCTTGAAGTACCTAGACATACGCTGACGTGTGTATTTAGAGCATTGCTTCATTGCAAATGATTAACCTGACTATAATGAAAGGAGGAAGTTTGACATGTTTCATGCCTGCTTAGCTCTGATGCTTTCATCACCAAGCAAGGAGACCGATCAAAGGATTAGTTTACGATGTGCGAGATTACAAGTGTCTCTAACATTTTGTTTGTCCATAATTATCTCCAAACGCCTGTTGAGATGAATTGGTTCCACTCTGTGCAGCTGTACAAGGTCAGCTCAGCTGTGGGCTCAACCCTGCACTGCTGATAATGGTCTATTTATACCAGTTCCAACAGCCCAGAGACCCAGAACAATGCAGCCTCCCTTGGGGAGAAGTTAAACATGCGCTGGGGCTGACTTGCGCTGACTCTGGAAGAAGAGGGGTTGCATCGTCTAATGGCCCCCCCCCCTTGCCAGTGTGATCAACCGTGGCTCTGTCAAAGTATCCCGTCCCTCTGAGATTTGCAACCAAATCCCACGTCAGATACTTGGAGCTCGAAACCTAAGCTGCAGTGTCGAACCGCTGAACTGGACTCGCCGGCCCTGCTTACGTCCTGAGGTGAATATAGAGCATACATTACGCTGGAGTAACTCAGCGGGACAGGCAGCATCTCTGGAGAGAAGGAATGTGTGATATCAGTCTGAAGAAGGGTCTCAACCCGAAACGTCACCCATTCCTTCTCTCCAGAGATGATGCCTGTCCCGCTGAGTTGCTCCAGCATTTTGTGTCTATCTTCAGTTTAAACCAGCATTCTACTCAGTATAGGGCATACCATGGATTAATTCAAAGAAAGTCAGGAGAATGCTTACACAAAGTCTTGGATGAGATTTAATCTTCAAGCCTAAAGGGCCTGTCCCACTGTACGAGGTCATTCACGAGCTCATCCCGAGTTTTCCCCTGATTCGAACTCGGAGAATGTCCGTAGCGGGTCCGTAGGAGTTCGCGGATGTCTCGTAGCGGCTCGCATCTGAACTATTTATGTAATGTAAGTTTAGTTTAGTTCAGGGATACAGCGCGGAAACAGACCCTTCGGCCCACCGAGTCCGCACTGACCAGCGATCACCTGTCAACTATGTCCATCCCACACACACCAGGACAATTTAGAGAAAACAATTGACCCACGCGGGTCACGGGGAGAACGTACAAACTCCGTACAGACAGCACCCGTAGTCAGGATCGAACCCGGGTCACCGGCGCTGTGAGGCAGCAACTCTACCGCAGCGCCACCGTGTGGCCGTGCCCACCACAGTCTTACACCTGACACGGCCAGTGTCACGAGGATAGTTTAGTTTATTGTCACGTGCACTGAGGTACAGCGAAAAGCCGGTTCAATCCTGAATATGGACGCAGCGTTTATTTACCTTCTCCCCGTGACCTGCGTGGGTTTTCTACGGGAGCTCCGGTTTCCTCCCACACTTCAGCCTTGCAGGTGAGTGCAGGATGGTGCTAATGTGCGGAGATCTCTGGTGAGGTCAGTGCGAACTCGATGGGCCGAAGGGTCTGTTTCTGTGCTGTATCTCTAAACTAAACTACACTAAAGGGCCTGTCCCACTGTACGAGGTAATTCAAGAGGTCTCCCGAGTTTAAAAAAAAAAAAATCAAACTCGTGGTAAGTACGTAGCGGGTACGTCGGAGCTCGTGGATGTCTCGTAGCGGCTCACAACGCTAACGGCAGGTACTCGGGAAGCGCGGTAACTCGTGAAGTTTTTTCAGCACTGTGAAAAATGTCCACAAGAGCCCCGAGTACCTACGAACGGCTTTTACCGTAATTCTCCGAGTTCGAATCAGGGGAAACTCGGGAGAACTCTTGAATTAGCTCGTAAAGTGGGACAGGCCCTTAAATCTCTCAATCCTTTCAATGGCTGGAAACTGCTTTGGGGCATTGTCATTAAAACCTCCTTCTTTCATCTCCGCAACATCGCCAAACTCAGACCCTCTCTCACACCGCCTGCTGCTGAAAGACTCATCCATGCCTTCATCTCCTCCCGACTGGACTATTGCAACTCACTTCTCCTTGGCATCAGCTCCACCTACATCAACCGACTCCAACTGGTCCAGAACGCAGCCGCCCGACTCATCACCCACACCAAATCCTGGCATCAAATCACTCCAGTCCTCAAAAACTTCACTGGCTTCCCATCTCCCACCGGATCACCTACAAAATCCTGGTCCTCACCTACAAAGCCCTCCACCATCTGGCCCCCCCCCATATCTCACTGGCCTCCTCTCCCCCTACCAACCCTCACGGTCCCTCAGATCCACATCAGCCGGTCTCCTCTCCATCCACAAGTCCAACCTCCGCAGTTTTGGGGACAGAGCCTTCTCCAGGGCAGCTCCCAGGCTCTGGAACTCCCTCCCCCAACTGATCCGCAATTCCGTGTCCCTCACCATCTTCCAGTCCCGCCTCAAGACCCATCTCTTCACCTCTGCCTATCCTTAGCCCCACGTCCCCGTCCCTTTTCATGTGTGCATTAATTGCCTCATATTGTGTTTTGTATTGAATTCTGTCTTTACTTTACTTTGTGTACTAGTCATGTCTCTATTATTTATTTCATTCCCCTTACATGTTTTTCCTCTACATGCTCAATTTTTGTAAGGTGTCCTTGAGACTCTTGAAAGGCGCCCATAAATAAAATTTATTATTATTATTATTATTATTGTAAAAGGCGTTAGATAAATGCAAATATTTCTTTTTGAAAAATGGCAATTATGACTAAGCTTTTCACCTGCCCAACTAAGATTGTACTTTGAAGATTTCACAAGAATGGAAGGAATTCAGTTGCTGTCTAGCCTGGTTGTAAACTGACTGTAAACCATCGACCCGCATTATGCTCAGCCTCATAAACCTATGAGGACCAATACCGATCGTAAATTGCAAGTTACCCACTCATGTTAAAACTTCACCCTGTAGACACACAAACAAAATCATTGGAGTTGGCAGATACAGTACTGGAGTGACTCAGCAGGTCAGGCAGCAAATCTGGAGAACTTGGACAGGTGACGTTTCAGGTAGAGACCCTTCTTCAGAATCTTCTTTGCATAACTGAACCATCCTACTATAACTAGAGAGCCAGTCCTGAGCCAGTCTACCTCATTGGAGATGGTGTTTAAGAATGAACTGCAGACGCTGGAAAATCGAAGGTAGACAAAAGTGCTGGAGAAACTCAGCGGGTGCAGCAGCATCTATGGAGCGAAGGAAATAGGCAACGTTGCCTATTTCGGAACGAAACGATGCCTATTTCCTTCGCTCCATAGATGCTGCTGCACCCGCTGAGTTTCTCTAGCACTTTTGTCTACCTCATTGGAGATCCTTAGACTATCTTCAATCAGAGTTTACCAGACTCTTGCATGAAACATTATTCACGTTATTCCCTTTATCATGTTTCTGTGGATGGCACGATTGTGATCATAGGTTCATGTTCATAAGTGATAGGAGCCGAATTAGGCCATTCAGCCCATCAAGTTACTAACCATTCAATCATGGCTGATCTAACTCTTCCTCTCAAGCATTCTCCTGCCTTCTCCCCATAAACCCTGACACCTGTACTAATCAAGAATTCATCTATCTTTAAAAATATCCACTGACTTGGCCTCCACAGCTGTCTGCGGCTATGAATTCCACAGATTCACCACCCTCTGACCAAAGAAATTCCTCCTCATCTCCTTCCTAAAGGAATGTCCTTTAATTCTGAGGCTGTGACCTCTGGTCCTAGAAACTTCCTCTCCTCATCCACTGTATCCTGCCTATCATGTATTGTCTTGTTTGTACTCGCTAGAATTTAGAAGATTGAGGGGGGATCTTATAGAAACGTACAAAATTCTTAAGGGGTTGGACAGGCTAGATGCAGGAAGATTGTTCCCGATGTTGGGGAAGTCCAGAACAAGGGGGTCACAGTTTAAGGATAAGGGCGAAATATTTTAGGACTGAGATGAGGAAAACATTTTTCACACAGATAGTGGTGAATCTCTGGAATTCTCTGCCACAGAAGGTAGTTGAGGCCACAGTTCATTGGCTATATTTAAGAGGGAGTTAGATGTGGCCCTTGTGGCTAAAGGGATCAGGGGGTATGGAGAGAAGGCAGGTACAGGATACTGAGTTGGATGATCAGCCATGATCATATTGAATGGCGGTGCAGGCTCGAAGGGCCGAATGGCCTACTCCTGCACCTATTTTCTATGTTTCTCTGTTTCTATGTCTTTCCGTTGACTGGTTAGCACGCAACAAAAAAGTGTATCAATGTACCTCGGCACAGGTGACAACTAGGTTAGTGTAGTTTAGAGATACAGCGCGGAAACTGGCCCTTCAGCCCTCTGAGTCCGCACCGACCAGCGATTCCTGCACATTAACACTATCCTACGCACACTGCGGGCAATTTTACATTTATACCAAGCCACTTAACCTACAAACCTGCACATGTTTGGAACATGAGGAGAAATGGAATTCTCTGCCTCAGAGGCCGGTTCTCTGGATACTTTCAAGAGAGAGCTAGATAGGGCTCTTAAAGATAGCGGAGTCAGGGGATATGGGGAGAAGGTAGGAACGGGGTACTGATTGTGGATGATCAGCCATGATCACATTGAATGGCGGTGCTGGCTAGAAGGGACCTGTTGTCTATTGTCTATTGAAACCGAAGATCTCGGAGAAACCCCACACTGGTCACAAACTCCGTACATACAGCACCCGTGGTCAGGATCGTACCCGGGTCTCTGGCGCTGTGAGGCAGCAACTCTACCGGTGCGCCACCGTGCCGCCCCAAACAAATTACACTAAAGAAAGAAAATCAATTTGTCTATGTGAGAGATTTGATGCGGGGTGATTTTGCAATTGGACCAACACGTTGTACCTGAGGCTTCAACAAGGTCACTGAGCACAAAACTGATCTGGTGTGAATAATGAGCTGTGAAGGGCAAGAGACTCAGCATACAGTAGCGTGCTTGAACCTAGGTGTCAAGCAGGTTAATTTAATTTGACACCATCTGGCTCTTACAGTACGGACTGAATCCCCAGCTGAACACAGGCAGCGAGGTTTACAAGCTGCTGTCTAGGGGGCAGGAAAGCAAGAGAGCTAATAGAGTTTTACCGAATGTTATAAAATATTAAATGCCGTAGATGGAGTAACTCACATACATTACTTGAAAGGGAAGCTATGCAGAGGGCCTGTGTGGCCAATGTCGAACTTAAAAGCTTGTGAGCTGCAAAAATGTAATGCAACAACTTGGGATTTGCTCTCTGGAGGAGAAGGTTTGATTGCGAAGAATTCAAGGAGATGTATTTGCAAGTTGAAATCAAACAGATTCTCCGCTATTTGCAGAGTTTTAAAGGCCTGTCCCACTTGGCGATTTATTTCGACAACTGCCGGCGTCATATCAGTGTCGTCAAAAGATTTTGAACATTTCAAAATCCAGTGGCGACAAAACAATTGGTGCGACACTTGAAAAAACACCGCGCATCATACGTCATCACGCCGCGTCATGCCACTAATTATTCGGTGACCTTATAGGTCAGTCAATTATGCCGGCAGTCGCCGAAAAAATTGCCAAGTGGGACAGGCCCTTTAGTTTAGTTTATTGACATGTGTACAGTGAAAAGCTTTTGATTCGTGCGATCCAGTCAGTGGAAAGACAGTACATGATTAGAATTGAGCCATTTACAGTGTACAGATACATGATAATGGATTACCCTTTAGTGCAAGGTAAAGCCAGCAAAGTCCGATCAAGGATAGTCCGAGGGTCACCAAAGAGGTAGATAGTCGATCAGCACTGCTCTCTGGTTGTGGGAGGATGGTTCAGTTGCCTGATAACAGCTGGGAAGAACAGTTGCAAGAATAACACGGTGGCACAGCGGTAGAGTTGCAGCCTCACAGCACCAGAGACCAGGGTTCGATCCCGACTACGGGTGCTGTCTGTTAACCCCCGTGACCAGGGTGGGTTTTTCCCCGAGATCTCCGGTTTCTGCCCACACTCCAAAGACGTACAGGTTTGTAGGTTAATTGGCTTGCTTAATGTAAAAATTGTCCCGGTGTGTGTAGGATAGTGTTAATGTGTGGGGATCGGTGGTCGGCGCGGAATCGGTGGGCCGAAGGGCCTGTTTCCGCGCTGTATCTCTAAACTAAACTAAATTAACAAGAGCTCAAGATTCAATCTGAAGACAATTCAGACAACATTTTATTCATACATGCTAGAAATGCTAATGTGTGCACTGGAATGAGAATGATTAGTTCATCCAAAAATAGATTCATTGCTTCAACGAAAACAATTCTAGATTGTTAACTGTTATAAAGAACGCAGCGGATAACTGGATAGACAAATTGCCTTCTCCTGTCTGAAATTTCTTGCAATCTTCTCAGTAATGGATGGTTGTACAGCTGTGATTAGTGGTTCAAAGTCGGGATCCCACGCAGTGGAGAGAGAGAGAGAGAGAGCAACCATTAGTCTATTTACGAGGATGTTGCCTGGACTCGAGGGTCTGAGCTGTAGGGAGAGGTTGAGCAGGCTGGGACTCTGTGGTCATGTTCTTTGAGCTCCCTTGTCCCCAAAATGTGTTGCTTGTAATGGATATATATATGGATGTATTCTTTTTAAAAAATATATATTTTTATTAGAAGTACGGTAAGTTACAATAATACACAACACATATGTCTTAATACATTTTTTGTACCGCTTCATTTTTTGAGCTTTAAGAAAAAGATAGAAGTAAAGGAAGTAAAGAAAGTACGCAAGAGTCGTGAAGGTGCAGGAGAGTGTTGAGAAAAGAAAGCCCCTTAGAAAAGAAGTTAGAGAAGGAAGTAAAGAAAGAAAGTAGACCCTAGAAAAGAAGGAAAAAGAAAGGAGAAACAATCGCTCTATTATAACATTAAACTCCGCAGAAAGGGAACTACCAACCAAGTCTGTTTTTGTTGCCAGATCCTGGCACTATTCATTTATTTATTTATTTATTTATTTTTAAAATTACTATTGCACCTCATGCTTGTAATAGTTCCAAAAACGTACACCACGTCTTTTGGAATTGGTCTGCTTTACCTGCTAAGAGGAATCTCATCTCTTCCAGATGTAAGTGCTTCAAACATATTTGATATCCACATTTTTATTGTTGGTGTGGGCGCATTTTTCCAGAATTTAAGTATGAGCTTTTTTCCCATTATTAGCCCGTAATTGAGTAAGTTCTTCTGAAACACGTTTAGTTCAGGGTTACCTTCCGATATTCCAAAAATGATCCATTCTGGTTTTGGTACCAGTTTTATTTTAATTAATTTTGTAAAGATGTCAAATATTTCATTCCAGAATTTTTTGTATTTTTGTACAAAAAACGAAAGAATGCGCTATGGTAGCTTCTTGACACAGACATTTATCACAGATGGGTGAGACATTAGGGAAGAGTTTATTTAATTTAGTTTTTGAATAATATAGTCTATGTAATGTTTTGAATTGAATGAGAGTATGTCGTACGTTGATCGAACATTTATGCACCTGTAGTAAGTGATTATCCCAGCTCTCTTTTGAAATTTTTATAGCTAATTCTTGTTCCCAGTCTCTTCTAATTCCATCAGTTGTGGGTATTTCTATGTTTAAGATGATGTTATATAAGTACGATATTAGATTAGCTGATTCCGCCTTTGTCTTCATTGCTTCATCCAGTAAGTCTGTAGGCATATTATGATAGTCTTTTGTATATTTTTTCAGATAATCATGAATTTGAAGATATTTAAAATATTGATTATTTTTCAAATTATATTTCAGTTGTAGTTGTTGAAATGATAGTAATTTCCCCAATTCATACAGATCTCCGAGCGTTTTGATTCCCATTCTTTCCCATTGTATCAATGATTTGTCTATAATTGATGGTTTAAACGATGGATTGTTAACTATTGGTATTAAAAGAGATAGGTTTCTTAATTTTAGGTTCTGTTTTATTTGTTTCCATGTTCTAATTGTGCTATGTATAATTGGATTTTTATTATAATTTTTGTTATTCAAATATATTGGTGAGAGGAGAGTCGCTCCTGTATTACACGGAGAGCAGTCCTCTCTTTCCATTACAATCCAGTCCACCGGCTGGGCAGAATTGTCCAGCAGGTGAATCATATTTTTAATATTTACTGCCCAATTATAGCACATAAAATTAGGGAGCGCTAGACCACCCAGCTCTTTTCGTTTATTAAGGTGTGCTCTTTGTATTCTATGGGATTTATAATCCCATATAAAATTTGTAATGTCTGAGAATGATTAGTTCATCCAAAAATAGATTCATTGCTTCAACGAAAACAATTCTAGATTGTTAACTGTTATAAAGAACGCAGCGGATAACTGGATAGACAAATTGCCTTCTCCTGTCTGAAATTTCTTGCAATCTTCTCAGTAATGGATGGTTGTACAGCTGTGATTAGTGGTTCAAAGTCGGGATCCCACGCAGTGGAGAGAGAGAGAGAGAGCAACCATTAGTCTATTTACGAGGATGTTGCCTGGACTCGAGGGTCTGAGCTGTAGGGAGAGGTTGAGCAGGCTGGGACTCTGTGGTCACGTTCTTTGAGCTCTCTTGTCCCCAAAATGTGTTGCTTGTAATGGATATACATATGGATGTATTCAAGAGAGAATTCAATCAATCAACCTTTATTGTCATCTTGCAAAGCAACAATTGTACAGTGCAAAATGAGAAGACGTTTCCCAGGGAATACCGGAGCATCGCACATGAAACTTAAACATTTCACACATAATAACAGTAAAAAATTTGAGATGTATTCAAGAAAGAGTTAGACACAGCTCTTCGGGCTAACAGAATCAATTATATACTAATAATCAGGTAACTTTAGCTCTCTATATTAAGCAGCGAAGGTGTACATCAGGAATCCAGGAGGATAGGTGCAAGATGCATTGAGCTGTTGTAAATGAAAGGGTTTAGCAATCTTGCTTCTTGACAAGTTGTAGAGTCATCGAGTCGTACAGCGTGGAAACAGACCCTTCGCCCAACGCCCATTCTTGCTATTGAGGGAGTGCAGCGTAGGTTCACCAGGTTAATTCCCCGGGATGGTGGGACTGACGTATGATGAAAGAATGGGTCGACTGGGCTTGTATTCACTGGAATTTAGAAGGATGAGAGGGTAGATCTGATAGAAACGTAAAATTCTTAAAGGATTGGACAGGCTAGATGCGGGAACAATGTTCCCGATGTTGGGGGAGTCCAGAACCGGGGGTCACACAGTTTAAGAATAAGGGGTAGGCCAATTTGGACTGAGATGAGGAAAAGCTTTTTCACCCAGAGAGTGAAATCTGTGGAATTCTCCACCACAGAAGGCAGTGGAGGCCAATTCACTGGATGTTTTCAAGAAAGTTAGATAGAGCTTTTAGAGCTAACGGAATCAAGGGATATAGGGAAAAAGCGGAAATGGGATACTGAGTTGGATGATCAGCCATGATCATATTGAATGGCAGTGCTGGCTCGAAGGGCCGAATGGCCTACTCCTGCACCTATTGTCTATGTTTCTATGTTTAACCTATTAGGTGGTCCAGAGGAAATCTTAATATTCTTGCAAATCCCTTACTTTGATTCTAACTTGGCAAAATGAAGTATATATATATACATATTTGGCAAGCATTGATCTTTTCCTTGTCGGAAAGGGTGCAGAGAAGATTTACGAGGATGTTCCCGGGACTCGAGGGTCTGAGCTGTAGGGTTGAGCAGGCTAGGACTCTATTCCTTGGGGCGCAGGAGGATGAAGGGTGATCTTATAGTGGTGTACAAAATCATGAGAGGAACAGTCTCTTACGCAGAGATGGTGAATCAATGACTAGAGGACATAGGTTTAAGGTGAAGGGGAAAAGATTTAATAGGAATCTGAGCGGCAGCTTTTTCACACAAAGGCTAGTGGGTGTTATGTTCTCCCCATGACCTGTGTGGGTTTTCCTCTTGTGCTCCGGTTTCCTCCCACACTCCAAAGACATACAGGTTTCTCACTTTATTAGCTTCGGTAAAGATTGTAAAGTGTCCCCAGTGTGTGTAGGATAGTGCTAGTATATGGGTATCACTGGTCGGCACGGACATAGTGGGCCGAAGGGCCAGTTTCCATGTTGTATCTCTTAAAAAAACAAACTAGTCAGATGGATTAGAGGGTGGTGAATCTGTGGAATTCATTGCCACAGAAGGCTGTGGAGGCCAAGTCAATGGGCATTTTAAAGGCGGAGATTGACAGATTCTTGAATAGTGCGGGTGTCAGCGGTTATGGGGTTTAGGCAGGACAATGGGGTTAGGGGGGGGGGGGGAGAGATAGATTAACCATGATTGAATGGCGGAGTAAACTTGATGGGCCGAATGGCCTAATTCTGCTCCTGTCACTTAAGAACAAATATCCATCTGCCTTTGCACAGAGAAATAGTGAAAAACAGGAGCATTTGAATAACATTTTGAACTGGCTAGAACTAGGCAGCACGGTGGCGCAGCGGTAGAGTTGCTGCCTTACAGCCCTTGCAGGGATGGAGACCCGGGTTCGATCCTGACTACGGGCGCTGTCTGTATGTTCTCCCCGTGACCGTGTGGGTTTTGTCCGAAATCTTTGCTTTCCCCCACACACACCAGAGGCATACAGGTATGTAGGTTATTTGGCTTGGCAAATTGTGTGTTGGGTAGTGTTAATGTGCGGGGATCGCTGGTCGGCGCGGACCCGGTGGGCCGAAGGGCCTGTTTCCGCGCTGTATCTTTAAACTAAATTAAACTAGACTGCTATTGACAAAAGCAATGATAGAAATTCATGGTTTACTGGAAGAACCTCCCTCCCACCTTCTCATGGGCAATTGGAGTTTTCAGCATCACTGGTGATATCAGAAATTAATGATTTTTAAATTAGATCTATCTCTGTTTCGCTGCTTTGACGGATTGAATGAATGCTAAATATTTCATGACCTTATTTAAAGACTAGGGGTGAGAAGTTCTGTAGTGAATGTGTGCTTGAGTTACACGTCAGGCAATGGGATAAAGATGCAGAAGTGAGTGTTGCGGCCAGTGTTGACCGCTGCCCAGTGATGGATGGACAAGGGTAACGTAAAAAAAGTCAGCTCAGCACACGCACACGCACACGCACACACACGCACACGCACACGCACATACATGCGCACACACACACGCACACACATGCACATACATGCGCACACTCACACACACACTCGCACACACATACACGCACACACACGCACGCACACACATACACACGCAGACATGCGCGCGCACACACATACACACACACACATACATGCACACACACGCACGCATACACATACACACGCAGACATGCGCGCGCACACACATACACACGCACACACACATGCACGCGCACACATGCACACGCACACACACACATACATACACACACACACACATGCGCGCGCACACACATACACATGCACACATACACACGCACACATACGCACGCACACACACACTCACGCACGCACGCACGCATGCACATACATGCACACGCACGCACACGCACGCATACAGAAGCCCCAAAGCCAAAAATGATCCATTTAGTCACTCCAGCTTTTCGTGTCCAGCTTCGGTGTAAACCAGCATCTGTAGTTTCTTCCTACACAATGAAGCAATCTACATTTACATTACATCTTTAGTCAGAGGGTAGTTAATCTGTGGAACTCATTGCCACAGAAGGTTGTGGAGGCCAAGACAATTGATATTTTTAAGGCAGAGACAGACAGATTCTTGAGTAGAACGGGTGTCAAGGGTTATGGGGAGAAGGCAGGAGAATGGGATTGGGTTGGCAGAGATCAGCCACGATTGAATGGTGTAGTGGACTAAATGGGCCGAATGGCCTAATTCTACTCCCATAAGTTGTCATTTCCTTGATTATCATCTGTAGACAAAAATGCTGGAGAAACTCCGCGACGTTTCGGGCCGCTTCATCCGATTCATCATCCGCTTGGTTCTGTCGTTTTTGCACCTTGCCTTTCCATATCTCCAGTTTCCCTCTCCCCTCGCTCTCAGACCCGAACCATCACCAGTTCCTTCTCTCCAGAGATGCCGCCTGTCCCGCTGAGCTACTGTTTACGGCGGCACGGTGGCGCAGCGGTAGAGTTGCTGCCTTGCGGCGCTGGTGACCTGGGTTCGATCCTGACCAGGGGGGGCTGGCTGTACAGAGTTTGTATGTTCTCCCCGTGACCGCGTGGATTTTCGGTTTCCTCCAGCATTTTGTGTCGATCCTCTCACTTGGCGCTGTTTATTTGGTAAACTGGTCGTCAGTGCACGACTCGGTGTATTTTTAGACATTGCAGTAGAGGGATTCACTGCAAATTTGCATGTACGATGACACTGATTGAACTTGCAAAAAAACAATGAAGAATTAGGTTTTGTCAGCACCACATAATTCTGCCATTAAAATGTCAAGTGACTGACTTATTGCCAAAAGGGACAGTTTTAATCCTCCCACACAGCAGACAGTCGGCTGCCAGTTGTCTGGCCTCCAGGGAACCTACTGCACGCTGTCCATTTGGGACAGAGACCAACTTGCCCACACTGATCATTCTATCCTGGGCCTCCTCCACTGTCAGAGTGAGGCCCAGCGCAAATTGGAGGACCTGCATCTCATATTTCGCTTGGGCCAAATGAACCTACAATCTCTGCACAGACAGCACCCTAAAGGGCCTGTCCCACTGTACGAGGTAATTTCAGAGCTCTCCCGACTTAAAAAAAAATCAAACTCGTGGTAAGTGCGTAGAATGTACGTAACGGCTACGCTGGAGCTCGTGGATGTCTCGTAGCGGCTCGTAACGCTAACGGCAGGTACTCGGGGGAAACGCAGAAGCTCGTGAATTTTTTTAAGCACAGTGAAAAATGTCCACGAGAGCCCCGAGTGCCTACGAGCGGCTATTACCGTAATTCTCCACGTTCGAATCAGGGGAAACTCGGGAGAACTCTTGAATTACCTCGTACAGTGGGACAGGCCCTTAAGCCAGGATTGAACCAGAGTCCCTGGAGCTGTAAAGCCCCTGTCTCACTGTACGAGGTAATTCAAGAGTTCTCCCGAGTTTTCCCCTGATTCGAACTCAGAGAATGTCTCGTAGCGGCTCGTACGAGTAAAAAGTAAGGATCTTTTTCATCACGAGTATTTTATTTACTCGTGGACATTTTTTACATGGATGATAAAACGTCACGAGTTTACTGGATGTCCCGAGTGCCTACGGTTAGCATTACGAGCCGCTACGAGGCATCCACGAACTCCGACGGACCCGCTACGGACATTCTCCGAGTTTGAAAAAGGGAAACGAGAGATATACAGGCGGTGATGTAGAACGATGTGGATCAAATGTATGAAAGATATGCAATGATGATAAAGGAAACGGTTCTTTGTGGGCTGAAGGGCCTGTTCCCGTGCTGTCTGCCTCTGTAAATATGAAACAAAGGCTTGGTGAAACATTTGATCTTTAAGGAGCATTTTGAAGAAGCAGAGACAGAGGGATATCGGGCTTAACTGAGTTTACCTGGATCGGAGGTGCCGCAGGACTTCCAGCACGTTGCAACTTTGGACTTTTTGCAGTTTGTTTTCTTTTTCTAAACAGTGCCAACGTCTGTGCATTTATGTGCACACATCACAATAAAGAACCAATAAGGCGTTTGCTTTATTCCCGACTATAAAGGCGACACGGTGGCGCAGCGGTAGAGTTTGCCGTCTCGCAGCTCCAGAGATCCAGGTTCGATCCTGACCACGGGTGCTGTCTGTACGGAGTTTGTACGTTCTCACTATGACTATGTGGGTTTTCTCCGGGTGCTCTGGTTTCCTCCCACTATCAAAAGATGTACAGGTTTGTAGGTTAGACAAAAGTCCTGGAGAAACTCAGCGGGTGCAGCAGCATCTATGGAGCGAAGGAAATAGGCAACGTTTCTGGCCGAAACCCTTCTTCAGTCTGAAGAAAGGTTTCGGCCCGAAACGTTGCCTATTTCCTTCGCTCCATAGATGCTGAGTTTCTCCAGCACTTTTTGATTTTCCAGCATCTGCAGTTCCTTCTTAAACGGGTTTGTAGGTTGGACTATGCTGGGCTTTACCTTGCACTAAACGTTATTCCCTCATCATGTATCTGTACACTGTAAACGGCTCGATTGTAATCATGTATCGTCTTTCCGCTGACTGGTTAGCACGCAACAAAAGCTTTTCACTGTACCTCGGTACACGTGACAATAAACTAAACTGAATTGAAACTGATTGTAAATTGTCCCAAGTGTGTTGGATGGTAAAGGGATCGCTGGTTGGCACGGACTTGGTGGGCTGAAGGGCCTGTTTCTGCACTGTATTTCTATAACAAAAACAATTGAGACGCCAGCGATAAAAATCGGCAAGGCCACAAATGGAAGAACACAGAGTGAAAGAGAAGCTCAGAGAACTAGAGCGACTGTGAAAGGGGATACACACTTGAGAATATAAAAGAGAAATGGCATGTTGTGACCGAGGGAAACAAAGATAAAAGATGCAGCGCTGTAACGAAACCGACCTCCGTTCTTCCTTCAGTTTGAGTTAATATCAGGCTGCGAAAGAAATTTAATATTTCACAGTGGACTGGAGCAGATGGATACCAGAACAACTGAATCACCTTTTGGACAGTTTGCCAAAATAAAAACCAGTGTTTACCTGGCAATTAAACGTCAAGATCTGTGTGGCCCGGCACTTCGGAGGAGTTTTTGCTGAGCGATGCTCAGATAACCACGTCATGTCAGACGATATAGGGGTTGACACTAATGGAATTCGGAAGGATTTAGGTGCATTAGATGATGAGGAATGTCAAGCTGACATCTCTGTTTAAATAATTCCGCGGCTTCAAGATTTTCTGTAATTCTATTTCATTAGCACTGCCGCTCAAACTGCACCAGCGATATCTGATTAGTCAACGATGGATTTTGATTTCAAGGATTACGCCAACCAATGTGGGCGGCACGGTGGCGCGACGGTAGAGTTGCTGCCTTGCAGCGCTTGCAGCGCCAGAGACCCGGGTTCGATCCCAAATACGGGTGCTTGTCTGTGTAGAGTTTGTACGTTCTCCCCGTGACCTGCGTAGGTTTTCTCTGAGATCTTCAATGTTCTCCCACACTCCAAAGACGTACAGGTTTGTTTTGGTGTGTGTGTGTAAATTGTCCCTAGTGTGTAGGGTAGTGTTAATGTGCGGGGATTGTTAGTCGGTGCGGACTCGGTGGGCCGAAGGACCTATTTCCGCGTTGCATCTCTAAACCAGACTAAACTAAAGATGTCAAGCTGACATCTCTGTTTAAGTCATTCCGTGGCTTCAAGATTTTCTGTAATTCCATTTTATTAGCACCACCACTCAACTTGCACCAGCGATAGCTGATTTATCCAATGATGGATTTTGATTTGCAGGATTACTGTACATCAACCAGCTTCTGGTACATGAAAGCCCTCGTGTAACATCATTTAGCCAGACTGATAAACTTAGCTGCCAAGATTTGTAGCTTAGTTTAGAGATAGAAACATAGAAATATAGAAAATAGGTGCAGGAGTAGGCCATTCGGCCCTTGGAGCCTGCACCGCCATTCAATATGATCATGGCTGATCATCCAACTCAGTATCCTGTACCTGCCTTCTCTCCATACCCCCTGATCCCTTTAGCCACAAGGGCCACATCTAACTCCCTCTTAAATATAGCCAATGAACTGTGGCCTCACCTACCTTCTGTGGCAGAGAATTCCACAGATTCACCACTCTCAGTGTGAAAAATGTTTTCCTCATCTCGGCCCTAAAAGATTTCCCCCTTATCCTTAAACTGTGACCTCTTGTTCTGGACTTCCCCAACATCGGGAACAATCTTCCTGCATCTAGCCTGTCCAACCCCTTAATGTGGAAACATGCCCTACAGCCCATCGAGTCCGCACCGACCAGCGATCCCTGCACATTAACACTATCATACACACACACACACACACACACACACACACACACTAGGGACAATTTAGATTTATACCAAGCGAAATAACCTACAAACCTGTACGTCTTTGGAGTGTGGGAGGAAACCGAAGGTCTCGGAGAAAACCCACGTGGGTCACGGGGAGAACGTACAAACTCCGTACAGGGAGCGCCCGTGGTCAGGATTGAACCTGGATCTCCAGCGCTGTGAGGCAGCAAAAATCTACCGCTGCGCCACCGTACCACACCTTCTTTCGCATCTCTTTCTTAATATATAGCTTTGCAACAAATTGTATTTGATAAACATCCTTTGAGATGCCTTGGGATGTTTTACTGTAAAGGTTGTCATATAATCAAAATACGTTGTTTATTAAATATTAAACCATCACCCCCCTGGTGAATTTAGTGGCATTCAATCATTTTTAAATTGGTTGCCAAGGAAATTGGAGACAGGCACAAAATGCTGGAGTAACTCAGCGGGAACAGGCAGCATCTCTGGAGAGAAGGAATGGGTGACGTTTCGGCTCGGAGACCCTTCTTCAGACTGAGAGTCATGGGGGGGGAAAGGGGAATGAGAGATATAGAGGTACAGGACAAATGTTGGCAAGATATGCAGCAATAATCAAGGAAAGACAAAATTGCTGGAGAAACTCAGCTGGGTGCAGCAGCATCTATGGAGCGAAGGAAATAGGCTACGTTTCGGGCCGAAACCCAAAGGAAATAGGTAACGTTTCGGGCCGAAACCCAAAGGGTTTCGGGCCGAAACGTTGCCTATTTCCTTCGCTCCATAGATGCTGCCGCACCCGCTGAGTTTCTCCAGCAATTTTGTCTACCTTCGATTTTCCAGCATCTGCAGTCCCTGCTTGAACAATAATCAAGGAAATGTAGAGCCCACAATGGTCCGTTGTTGGCTGTGCGATAGGTGATAAGGAGTTACACAGAGAGTGGAACTCAACAGGATGACAGCGAAACTAGTAGGATGACTAGGGTGGGTTAGTGCAGCGTGCAGGGATCGCTGGCCGGCACAGTCTCGGTGGGCTGAAGGGCCTGTGCTCGCGCTGCATCTCTGAAGTCTAAAGGTCTACAGTTTCACCATCACACTAAACTACCTCCCTTCCATTGACTCCATTTATACCTCACGCTGCCTCGGCAAGACCAGCAGGATAAGTAGCACCCCGGCCACTCCCTCTTCTCCCCTCTCCCATCGGGCAAAAGGCATAGAACGCACACCTCCAGATTCAGGGACAGTTTCTTCCCAGCTGTTATCAGGCAACTGAACCATCTCCGTGGATTGTCACCTTGTCGTGGTGGAGAAGCTTGTGTGGACCTGGGATCCTGAGAGCGATGCCGTCTGGGGCTATGCTCCATGTAGGGCCACCCATGGCGGTAAGGTCGAGGGGGGGAGGTCTCTGACAAAGAGCAATCCAACCAAGACCTCAACGGTGGAACAGGTGGAGGACGATGGCTGACCTTAGTGGAGCGTCACAACGGCTGGGAAGGCGGATGAAGGCTGCAGCAGAAAAGGGTCTCCGGTCGTCTTGGACTCCATGCCACTGGATCCTGACCCAGATCTGTCAAGGACCGTGTGGGGTTGTTGTCTGTGCACCAGTCTCCCCACGTTAAACAAAGTCACGCACAGGCATCCTCCATATAGGGAATAGCACCCTGGAGACACACATGGTCAGCCATGACCGAAGGGGGGCTAAGAAATATCTTACCACAACTAGAGAGCAGTGCTGACCCGCAGCCTATCTTTGATCGGACTTTGCTGCCTTTAACTTGCACTAAACGTTATTCCCTTATCATGTAAACGGCTCGATTGTAATCATGTATTGTCTTTCCGCTGACTGGTTAGCACGCAACAAAAGCTTTTCACTGTACCTCGGTACACGTGACAATAAACTAAACAGAACTGAAACTGATTGTAAATTGTCCCTTGTGTGTAGGATAGTGCTGGTGTACAGGGATCGCTGGTCGGACTTGGTGGGCTGAAGGGCCTGTTTCTGTACTGTATCTCTGAAACAGTAAACTGTTTGGGTTTCTAAGTGGGGTACTCTCAGTGTTCTCAATCATTCCTGTCATTAGAAAACTGATTCACCCTCCATCAAACTCTTGACAGTGCTTCCTTGAATCCCCGTCCTGGGGTTCGGAAGTATTTTTATTCACATTGTACATTTAATCCTGCTTACAATGGAACCCAAGCTTGCACAATTTGCATTGTTTTTCAGATGGCTGTCAATTTACTTGGCCTATTGGTTTTTATACAGATGGATGATTCCTGTGTGGGATGTCAGTAATGCTGCGTTGGGTTTTGTTCGCGGACGGTCAGCTCTTGTGATTGAAGATAGACACAAGATGCTGGAGTAACTCAGTGGGAAATGCAGCATCTCTGGAGAGAAGGAATGGGTGACGTTTCGGGTCGAGACCCTTCGTCAGACGACCCATTCCTTCTCTCCCAGAGATACTGCCTGTCCCGCTGAGTTAATCCAGCATTTTGTGTTTATCTTAGGTTTTCGGCAGCACGGTGGCGCAGCGCCAGAGACCCGGGTTCGATCCTGACCACGGGTGCTGTCTGTGCGGAGTTTGTATGTTCTCCCCGTGACCGCGTGGGTTTTCTCCGAGATCTTTAGTTTCTTCCCACGCTCCAAAGACGTGCAGGTTTGTAGGTTGATCGGTTTGGTATAAGTGTAAATTGTCCCCACTATGTGTAGGATAGTGTTAGTGTGCGGGGTTCACCGGTCGGTGCGGACTCCGTGGGCCGAAGGACCTGTTTCCGTGCTGCATCTCTGACCTAAATAACTAAAATCTGCAGGTACACAAAAAAGCTGGAGAAACTCAGCGGGTGCAGCAGCATCTATGGAGCGAAGGAAATAGGCAACGTTTCGGCCCGAAACGCTACCTATTTCCTTCGCTCCATAGATGCTGCTGCAACCGCTCAGTTTCTCCAGCTTTTTTGTGCACCTTCGATTTTCCAGCATCTGCAGTTCCTTCTTAAAAACTAAAATCTGCAGCTCCTTCCGACACGCTCTTGTAATTGAATCGTGTTTGAGCAGCTCTCTGGGTTCACTGGATCTAGCAAGGAGAAATGTCTCCAGGATATATTTAGAAACAGCAACAGATGGTAGATCAGGGGATATAATCTGTAATTGAGAGGGTCAGGTAGCTTTTATTCTGCCGTTTCGAACATCATTAGAATTCTTTGATTCATACCGCGTTTGTCAGCCTGCCTTTGTTTTATAATTTTATTTCAGTTTTAGTTTATTGTGAAAAGATTTTGTTGCGTGCTATCCAGTCAGCGGAAAGACAACACATGATTACAATCGAGCCGTCCACAGTTTACAGATGGGCAATGGAGGACCCGATGTGCGGGGAGATCGCTGTGAGGGAGGGGGAAGAGGAGGAAGAACAAAGGGGAAACTGGCACGGGGAGGGGGGAGTTGTGGAGGGTGGGGGGAGTTTATAACTTGTAAGCGCCCTTTATATAGCGACTATTCGTATACCTTGACAGGCGAAGAATTCCACTTTGACTTGTCACATGTGATAATCAAGTATTCAATTCAATTTGGATACATGATAAAGGAAGATGGACACAAAAAAGCTGGAGTAACTCAGCGGGACAGGCAGCATCTCTGGAGAGAAGGAGTGAGTGATGTTTTGGGTCGAGACCCTTCTTCAGACTGGTTAGTTATAAGGGAAACGAGAGATATAGACGATGATGTAGAGGGAAAAAGAGCAATGAATGAAAGTTATGCAAAGAAGTAACAATTATAAAGGTAACGCCTGTATCTCCCGTTGCCCTTATCCCTAACCCGTCTGAAGAAGGGTCTCGACCCGAAACATCAACCTTTCCTCCATTCTGGAGATGCTGCCTGTCCTGCTGAGTTACTCCAGCTTTTTGTGTCTATCTTCGATTTAAACCAGCATCTGCAGTTCCTTCCTACACATGATAAGGGAATAAAGTTTAGGGCAAGATAAAGCCAGTGAAGTCCCAAGGGTCTCCAATGAGGTAGTTGAACATAAATTGAAAGGGAAACACAAATATTTTCCTTCTATACTATATTGTTAAGGGCCTGTCCCACTTACGCGATCTTTACAGGCGACTGCCGGCACACGTCATAGGTCGCTGAAAGACGCTACGACTCTTTGGAGACATCTCACGACCATACAGGCCCTTTAGCCTCATCTGTGTGGTTCTGCAAAGTGTGTCGGAAGGAACTGCAGATGCGGGAAATATTGTTAAATGAGGAGCCAAACTCAATTTAAAACGCCCAGCACCCATTGCGTAATGTAAGGAATTAGAATTTTTATAGCTCAAGCCTAAAGTTCTCACCTCTATGCTTTTCCATTGTGGATAATTTGAAAAATATACAGTACTAGTAAAAAGGACCTGCATTTTGTGTAGGAAGGAACTGTAGATGCTGCGGTCCGTAGTGTGTATAGGATGGTGTTAGTGTGTGGGGATCGCTGTTCGGTGAGGACTCGATGGGCCGAAGGGCCTGTTTCCGTGCTGTATTTCTAAACTAAACTATACATCTATAATCTATGTACTGATGTAGCTCAATGGAATGTTAAAACCTTCCAGCATTACCTCATAGTTCTGGATTGCTTTCAATTTATACGGCTCATCTTTAACATTCTATTTTGGGATTCAGATCGTGACAATGGATGTCTTTACAACATCAAAGATAATGAATACTTGCAATTATTATTTCAACAACATCAGTTTAGTTTAGTTTAATGTAGAGATACAACGTGGAAACAGGCCCTTCGGCCCACCCAGTCCGCGTCGATCAGCGATCCCCACATACTAGCACTATCCCACACACACACAGGGGACAATTTACAATTTTTACACAAGCCAACTAACCTACAAACCTGCACGTCCTTGGAGTGTGGGAGGAAACCGGAGCATCCAAGGATAACCCACGCAGGTCACGGGGAGAACGTACAAACTCTGTACAGACATTGCCCGTAGTTGGGATCGAACCCGGGTCTTTGGCGCTGTGAGGCAGCAACTCTACCGCTGCGCCACCGTGCCACCCACATTCTTCAACTTAAGCGTTCTGAAAAATTGATGCAGATCTTTGGATATGAACCACGAAACCTGGCAAAAATGATCATTTTATTGGAGTGCATTGGTGTCTGTTTAGAAGTGATTTTGAATAATGTTTCCTTCAGTGAAAGGACATGATGGTAAAAGATATTGAATTTGTTTTGACAAAATAGAAGTTGACAATGGAAGTTGTCAGATCAACAATAGCATTGACCTTGGGTGACTTCCTGACAGACGATGGGTCTGTTTCTCTGCTCTGGGTCAGATTTCCATCACAACCTCATCATACCCCTTCACATTGGCCTTCACCAGTCAGAATATTGAGTACAGAAGTTGGGAGATCATGTTGCTGTTGTATCAGACGTTGGCGAGGCCGCGTTTAGAGTATTGTGTTCATTTCTGGGCACCGCGTTCGAGGAAAGATGTTGCCGGGAAGATTCCCGAGGATGTTGCCAGGAATCGAAGGTCTGAGCTGTAGGGAGAGGTTGAACATGCTGGGACCATTATTCCTTGTAGTACAAGTGGATGAGGGGTGATCTTACAGAGGTGTTCTCGTGAATGACTGGTCACTGAGGCTTTTCCCTGGTGGCATCAAAGCCACCCAACCAGTAACTGATGCTCTCCTGCCCTGGATGTCTCCCCTTGATCTTCAACTTTAGGCTGTGCTCGCCATACGCAAGAAGAAGATAGAGGTGTACTAAATCATTAGAAGAATAGTTCGGGTAGACGCACAGAGTCTCGTGCCCAGAGTAGGGGGATCAAGAACCAGAGGACATAGGTTTAATAGGATTCTGAGGGGTAACTTTTTCGCACAAAGGGTGGTGGGTGTATGCAACGAGCTGCCAGAGAAAGTAGTTGAGGCAGGGACTATCGCAATGGTTAAGAAACATTTGGACAGGTACTTGGATAGAGTTTTAGAGGGATATGAGCCAAACACAGGCAGGTGGGACGAGTGTAGTTGGTTGGTGCAGGCAAGTTGGCCAAAGAACCTGTTTCCACACAATATATGACTCAATGAGTCTATAACCACAATGATCATGAGAGTAACTGTCTCATATTTAGGCGTTTCCAACTCACTCTCAGATTATTAAATGGAGTTACCTACAGCTGACAGTCTAGTTTAAAGATACAGCGCAGAAACAATCCCTTCAGCCCATCAAAGATAGAGGCCCTTCAGCCGACCGATAGAGTCGATAGAGAACTGGTTGGCAGACAGGAAGCAAAGAGTAGGAATTAACGGATCCTTTTCAGAATGGCAGGCAGTGACTAGTGGGGTGCCGTAAGACTCGGTGCTGGGACCCCAGTTATTTACAATATATATTAACGATTTAGACGAGGGAATTAAATGTAGCATCTTCAAGTTTGCGGATGACACAAAGCTGGGTGGCAGTGTGAGCTGCGAGGTGCTAAAGAGGCTGCAGGATGACTTGGAAAGGTTGGGTGTGTGGGCAGATGCATGGTAGATGCAGTATAATCTGGCCAATGTATCTGCCTCTTCCTTGGATTTAACACTGTCCCTAATTTCCCTCGTCAGCCACGGTTCAGCCGCCTTCCCCGTTTTATTTTTTCGCCAGACCGGGATGAACAATTTTTTGTAGTTCATCCATGCGGTCTTTAAATCTTTGCCAATGCCACCTCACCGTCAACCCTCCAAGTATCATTTGCTAGTCTATCCAAGCCAATTCTCGTCTCAACCCATCAACGTCTCCTTCCTTTAAGTTCAGGACCCTCGTCTCTGAATTAACCGTGCCACTCTCCATCTGGGACTGATGACCGACTTGGGACTCTGACTGGGAACTCGGGTTCTTGCACGAGGTTGCTGGAGATTCCTGCGTGTTTGCTTTCTGTTATTAGAAGAAGAAGAATAACGAGACAATTCCCCCAGGTGCACCACGCAGAACAGTCTCATTCTGTCACCAGCGTTGCGTCAGCCAGCTTTATTCCCATTTATCTCAGCAATTGGCGGACGGATGTGCGGTGAATGTGGATCAGAAATGAAACAAGGGCAATTTGTTGGTGTAAAGCGGGCAGCCTTGAAGCGTTTCTCCCTCCAATAGCTGAACACATTCGGAGGAAGAAGGTCGACCTGCCCTGATCTATTTGTAGATCACTGTATCATCGATGGCAATTTAGATGAAGTAATCAATTATAACTCGTTACCTTATCAGTCTCAGGCCTTGGCTGTGGGAGCAGTAATTACATGTCACCTGCAACCAATTACTTCAGTTTCAGTGAGTTTAGTTTATTGTCACGTGTACTGAGGTGCAGTGAAAAGCTTTTGTTGCGTGCTAACCAGTCAGCGGAAAGACAACACATGATTACAATCGAGCCATTTACAGTGTACAGTTACAGGATAAAGGGAATAACGTTTAGTGCAAGGTAAGTCCATGCAAGGATAGTCCGAGGGTCACCAATGAGGTAGATAGTAGTTCAGGACTGCTCTCTGGTTGTGGTAGGATGGTTCAGTTGCCTGTTCCCAATGGTGAGCTCAGTTGAACATTGGGACCTACCACTTGATTGGTTTGGTTTAGTTTAGTTTAGAGATACAGCGCGGAAACAGACCCTTCGGCCCATCGGTCCGCGTCAACCAGCGATCCCTGCACACTAACACCATCCTACACCCACTAGGGACAATTTTTACATTTCCCATGCCAAATTAACCTACATACCTGTACATCTTTGGAGTGTGGTAGGAAACCGAAGATCTTGGAGAAAACCCACGCGGGTCACGGGGAGAATGAATGAGTGGTAGGCACCAAGTCTACCACTGCACCTCCGTGACAGCTCTCTGTATTAAATTTGTTCTCTGTACTAAAGTAGGGAACTGAGGGGGATAGACAATAGACAATAGGTGCAGGAGTAGGCCATTTGGCCCTTCTAGCCAGCACCGCCATTCAATGTGATCATGGCTGATCATCCCCAATCAGTACCCCGTTCCTGCCTTCTCCCCATATCCCCTGACTCCGCTATTTTTAAGAGCCCTATCTAGCTCTCTCTTGAAAGAGAACCTGCCTCCACCGCCCTCTGAGGCAGAGAATTCCACAGACTCACCACTCTCTGTGAGGAAAAGTGTTTCCTCGTCTCCGTTCTAAATGGCTTACTCCTTATTCTTAAACTGTGGCCCCTGGTTCTGGACTCCCCCAACATCGGGAACATGTTTCCTGCCTCTAGTGTGTCCAAGCCCTTAATATTCTTATGCAATGACAAGTTGGTCAGCTGTCTGTAGTACACACATTCTTTATCCCGTGGCACTTCTTATTGATGCTGGTCATGTCAAAGATACATTGCAAAGTTTCAAGGTGACAGCAAGGGATCGGGGTAGGTAGAGTGCTTAAGATGTTTAAAGTCTTCTTCATGTGTTATAATAATTCTGTGCTTTAGAGAAGGTTGAAACTGAGCATGTGTGAATGACACTCACCACAGTCTATAATAGACACAATATGCTGGAGTAACTCAGTGGGACAGGCAGCATCTCTGGAGAGAAGGAATGGGTGACGTTTCGGGTCGAGACCCTTTGAGTCTCGACCCGAAACTTCACCCATTCCCTCTCTGCAGAGATGCTGCCTGTTCCGCTAAGTTACTCCAGCATGTTGTGTCTATCTTCGATTTAAACCAGCACCTGCGGTTCCTTCCTGCTCACTGCAGTCGACTTTAGTCAGATTCACTTCTCTGTTGTCAAAGGACAAATGGCAATCATAAAAGCATTAATTTGGGTCGAAAGTGTAACAGGACATTTGCTTCTCTGTAATGGGGTGGAATTGGGCCGTGTTTACTCTGCTGTGCCTTTCGGAGGCGCATGATGTATATTTGTTATACGACCATTTGGACGAAAGAAAATTTCTAAAGTGCCTTCTGCAATAATGAAAACATCAAAGGAAAGTTCTGTATATGAGGAGTAGATGAATCTTTGTTCGTGGAGCAATCTCCTAGATTACTACTAGAGATCACTATCTTTGGCGCTCTTAAATAAAGTCTGGATTGTCTTGGCCAATCTTTGTGTTGTGTTTTAAAGTTTTCTTTATCAGTGGTAATTGGGCCAGATGTTTAATAAATTTGGGCTGTGGATCAATTGTAAATCTAGGGGTGATCAACATCCATGAGGAATGGGCTGCTGTAGGTCACCGGGTTATGTGGACTTTAGTGAGAAAAGGCCAACTGCGGAAGTGAATATTTCCTCTGTGAATCCTCCTCCTCTGCTTCTACCACGGAGAGAGACATGAAGACAAGGGAATGTGGGAAAATTATTGTTGATGTCGTGAGAACAATCCGTATCACGGTCCAGGAGGTGCTGGACCTTCTTAAGATGTCTGAAGGTCGATACATCTCTGGGGCCTGAGTAGATAGAATCATACAGCAAAAACAATGAGCTTTCAGGCCAACTTGTCCATGGTGACCGAAATGCCCAAATAATCCCATGCTCATGCTGACCCATGCCAACCAAATATGCCCAAATTTGCCCATGTTTGGGTCATATCCCTTTCAATCTATGTCCGTGTATTTAAATGTTATTTTAGTATGTAGTCAAAATTGTAACGTCCAGGTTCAGAAACAGCTTCTTCCCTACAGCCAACAGACTATTAAACACTACAACCTCCAAATAGGCTCTGAACTATATTGACTTGGGGGTGGTATTTTTGTACTATTATTGTCTATTTATGAGTTTCTTTGTTTTTATACTGTATATGTGTTCTAGGAACAGAATTAGGCCATTCGGCCCATCACGTCTGCTCCGCCATTCAATCATGGCTGATCTATCTTTCCCTCTCAACCTCATTCTCCTGCCTTCTCCACACAAACTTTGACACCCGTACTAATCAAGACCCTATCAATCTCTGCTTTAGAAATGACCAAAGGCGTGGCCTCCACAGACGTCTGTGACAATGAATCATTGATTAGTGCGTTTGCAAGCGACAGTGGTATTGTGGACAGTGAAGATGGTTATTAAGAATTACAATGGGATCTTGGTCAGTTTGAGGAGCATCCGCCCCTCCACGACCACCTCCAATGAATCCAATTCCACCCCCAGGACACCCTTTCATTCGAAGGTTGGCACGAAGGTCGCCCTCTAATGAGCTACCAAGCTGTAAGCGGCTGATACTGCAGAAGATTTCAGGAGGGGAGAAACTCATTCTCGCAAAACCCAATTTGATTTCTGCAGAGTTTAACTTACAAACTTCCCACAGAGGGTGGTGTGTGTGTATGTGTGGAACGAGCTGCCAGAGGAGGTAGTTGAGGCTGGGTCTATCCTAATGTTTGAGAAACAGTTAGACAGGTAAATAGATAGGACAGGTTTGGAGGGATATGGACCAAACGCAGGCAGGCGGGACTAGTGTAGATGGGGCATGTTGGCCGGCGTGGGCAAGTTGGGCCGAAGGGCCTGTTTCCACACTGTATCACTCAATCATTCTGTTTCAAGCCACGCTCGTCATCTCTTCTTCTCAGTAGCGTCTGGAGTGTAAGGCTCAGCTGCTAGTTTGTGATTGGTATTGTGTCTCTTGCAGAGAGCACTGAAGCTGCTGAATTGTTACTCCTTCAGGCAGTTGTGTGAACTGATAAGCTGGAGGATTAGCGACGTTAGGTTTTATGGTTCTGGAGCTCGGTGGTTTTAATGCTGTTGTTTTGATTATAACGAAAGAACTCCCCACAAAGATCAAGAAGGTAAAATGTCTCTGTCAAGGGCTAGTTTCTCCCCCAAGTCTCTGCTTGCCCATAACAATGCCTGTTTGCAATTAGAGGACTAAATGACCGCAACAAATAAATGCTTGCCTGCTAAATGCACCATTGTGGCGATACTCAGACATGATGCTCTGGAGATTCTTCAACATCCAAAGGTTTAGTTTAGTTTAGAGATACGGCGCAGAAACAGGCCCTTTGGCCCACCGAGCCCGCACCGACTAGAGATCCCTGCACACTAACACAACCCAACACACACAATAGACAATAGGTGCAGGAGTAGGCCATTCGGCCCTTCGAGCCAGCACCACCATTGAATGTGATCATGGCTGATCATCCCCAATCAGTACCCCAATCCTGCCTTCTCCCCGTATCCCCTGACTCCGCTATCTTTAAGAGCCCTATCTAGCTCTCTCTCACACTAAGGACAATTTTCATTTGTACCAAGCCAATTAAATTACAAACCTGTACAACTTTAGAATGAGAAAATCATTTTTTACACAGAGAGTGGTGAATCTGTGGAATTCTCTGCCACAGAGGGTAGTTGAGGCCAGTTCAATGGCTATATTTAAGAGGGAGTTAGACGTGGCCCTTGTGGCTAAAGGTATCAAGGGGTATGGAGAGAAGGCAGGAACAGGATACTGAGTGGGATGATCAGCCATGATCATATTGAATGGCGGTGCAGGCTCGAAGGGCCGAATGGCCTCTAGTCCTGCACCTATTTTCTATGGTTCTATGTGTTGTAGGAAATCGAAGATCTTTGAGAAAACCATGCAGGTCACGGGGAGAACGTCCTAACTCCGTACACACAAGCACCCGTAGTCAGGATCGAACCCGGGTCAGCGGCGCTGTGAGGCGGCAAATCTACCGCTGCGCCACCGTGCAAGTCTAAAGCTAACATCTTCAAAAGCTCCGAGCACATGTCCGTCGCAACCCTTCGCATGGGCCCTGCAGGAATATAGGGGGGAAAACGGGACATAAAATGTCTGTGATTTTTCAAAATGCATTCGGCACTGCCTCAGCTGCTAACAGCATGAAAATCCTCAGGCTGCTCAGCAGCCGTAAAACCAGTGACTCGGTGACACAAACATGGCTTAAATGTGCAATGTTCAGGACAATATTGCTAATGTGATATTCTCAGGAGAAGATGGAAAAATAATGGAAATATTAAGCAGTTATATTGAGGGGTGATTATAATGGAAGATTAAAATACATTCTATTTTGCGTGGATTTCAAGAGCAAGGAAATGATTTGTTATGTGCCCGCTACATATACCCAGACTAAAAATAATATCTGTCGGCGCATTCATATCATGGTAAAATACAATAATAATTTTGGTGAACTCAGGTAAAACTGAGTGACGACAAGGGAGGGTTTAGAAGACATAAAATGACAAGATAAACATTTATCAGCACTGAAGCTTCCCGGCTTTTACACAGAGGGTGGTGGGTGTATGGAACGAGCTGATGGAGGAGGTAGTTGAGGAAGGGACTTTCATAACATTTAAGAAACAGTTAGACAGGTACATGGATAGGGCAGGTTTGGAGGGATATGGGCCAAACGCAGGCAGGTGGGACTAGTGTAGTTGGCCGGTGTGGACAAGTTGGGCTGAAGGGCCTGTATCCACCCTGTATCACTCTATGTCTCTCTGTCTCTGGGTCTCAATGATTCTAACTCGGCCTCTTCTGAATAGTGTCTGCAACATCTGTGACATTCTTATCTCATCTGCAAAACAGCGCCTCTGCAGTGTGGCATCAGCTCAGTGCTGCACCTGAGCGTTAGTTTTTAATGCCGGTGTTTTTTGGAGTTTATTGGATAACTCCCACATCCATTTACACTAAGGGATAGATGCCTCTGGAACCACAGCAAGTAGGGGCGGCAAGGGTGGTAGTTGCTGCCTTGTGGGCCTGTCTCACTTAGGTGAGTTTTTAGGAAATTGCAGGCGAGTAGTTTGTCGCCACGTGTTTGCCGGTGGTCGCCGTGAGTCGTCTCCTCAGTCGCGCAAAAAGTCGTAGCGTCTTTCTGGTCGCCGCTAAATTTTCAACGTTGAAACATTTTTGGCGACAGTGGGTTTGAGCGTAGCTTGACTTCTCCTGACGTAGGCGCTGTCGTAGGTTGTCGCCAGGGTGACGTAGGTTGTCGCCGTTTTTTCAACGACCTGCTACTACTATGACAGTCGCCGGCAGTTGCCTAAAAAATCGCCAAGTGGGACAGGCCCGTTACAGCACCAGAGACCCTGGTTCGATCCTGACTATGGATGCTGTCTGTACAGAGTTTGTACGTTCTCCCCGTGACCTCCGTGGGTTTATATGTTTTTCAATGTCAGTTTAGTTTATTGTCACGTGTGCCGAGGTACAGTGAAAAGATTTTTGTTGCGTGCTAACCAGTCAGCAGAAAGACGATCCATGATTAAAATCGATACATTCACAGTGTACAGGCACATGATGAAGTGAATAACGCTTAGTGCAAGGTAAACGCAGTGAAGTCCAATCAAAGATAGTCTGAGGGTCACCAAATAGGTAGATAGTAATTCAGGACAGCCCACCCTCTCCGTGACACACTGGTCAACCTGAAGAGCACCTTCAGCAACAGACTGGTTCCACCAAGATGCAGCACAGAGGATCCTTTTTCCCTGTGGCTATCAAACTATACAACTTCTCCCCCTTCTGTCGTGGGGTAGACTGACACTCCTTCCCCCCCCCCCAATCTTTGCACATCCCCAATCCTTTCCACTCGTAATTTTAATTTCATGTTCCATGTATCTTGTGTTTTATGACTATTGGCAGATCAATTTTCCTCCTGGGATAAATAAAGTTCTATCGTATCGTATCGAATGGTAGTTGTGGTCGGATGCTTCAGTTGACTGATAATAGGTGGGAGGGAACTGGCGCTGAAGCTGGCCGTGACCTGCGTGGGTTTTCTCCGGGTGTTCCAGCTTCCTCCCACACTCCAAAGACGTTCAGGTTTGCAGGTTAATTGGCCTCGGTGAAATTGTAAATTGTCCCTCGTGTGTGTGTGTAGGATAGTGTTAGCGTACGAGATGATCGCTGGTCGGCGCGGACTCGGTGGGCGGAAGGGCCTGTTTCCGCGCTGTGTCTCTAAAGTCTAAAGAGTGCAGTGATCGTATTATTTGAACATTCAACGTTTCCTGGAAGGGTTCCGTACCCCAGACATAATTAGCAAACTAGTACTAAAGCATAATAATGCCGAGAATTACAGGGAAGTTAAAGCGAATGAAAGGTGTTGATTCAGTCGTGCTTCTGACAAATGCCACAAAGGGACTTTTGCTGTTACCATGACAATTTAATAAATAGTTGCTGGAAAATAACCTTTGAAATCCATGTTTATTGGACACCCTATTGCTGGGTTACTAATGATTTGGGATTTTAATTAGTGTTGTGTGGGAAGGTACTGCAGATGCTGGTTTAAACCGAAGGTAGACACAAAATGGTTTTAAGTAGAGTGATGAGCAAGGCAAACCCAGTAAAGTCCAATCAAAGATAGTCTGAGGGTCAACAGATAGGTAGGTATTAATTCTGGACAGTTCACCCCCTCCATGACACACTGGCCAACCTGAGGAGCACCTTCAGCAACAGACTGGTTCCACCAAGATGCAGCACAGAACGCCACAGGAGATAGGACACAGGTTCCGCACATGATATAGGTTTTAGGTAGAGTGATGAGCTAACATAATCTTGATTGCTGTTAAAGATAGACACAAAATGCTGGAGTAACTCAGCGGGACTAGTTCTTCAGGCTAGTTCATTCACTAAGTTTTCGAGTTTGGAAAGAAGAAAGATGAGGAAGGAAAATATAAAATGATCACAGATAAAAGATAATGACTCAAATTCTAATCACTATATTAATACTGTAATTAATTAAAGGTTAATAATTGAGTTGATAAGGAAGAATGACACAAAATGCTGGAGTAACTCAGCAGGTCAGGCAGCATCTCTGGAGAGAAGGAATGGGTGACGTTTATTTTTTCTTTTTTTTAAATTTATTTATTAGAAGTAGACATATTATAAAATGTAGTTACATATTATAGTAAAAAAACTTTTCATATACATCAGTCATACATTATTAACATTTTCCATTATCAATTACTTCTGCTTCTAGTGTTTTTATTTTTTATAGAAAGAGGGTAGAAAGTTACAAAGAAAAAAGAAAAAAAAAAACACAACAGAAAAACAAGGGAGGTGGAATGGGTTACCTGTAATACGTCAATGGAGATAGGTTCGTAGGTTATAAAGTATAGCTTTTCATCTGTTCCTGAGTTCAAGTTTCAGTTGGGTCCTCGTGCTGTGCCAGTCTATCCCTTCAGATAGTTAATGAATGGAGCCCAAATTTTATGGAAAAGATCTTGTTTGTCCATTAAGACAAGTCTAATTCTTTCTAAGTATAGGGTCTCCGACATTTCCGTAATCCACATCTTAATTGTGGGGGTTGTAGGGCCTTTCCAAAATTTTAATATAAATTTTTTCCCGGTTATTATACTGTAGTTGAGGAAATTTCTTTGGTTTGTTGTGAGTGTTAAGCTTTGTTCTGATATTCCAAGTATTATTAATTTTGTGTCTGGGTCCAGTTTTGTATTAATAACTTCTGAAGTTATTTCAAAAATATCAGTCCAGAAATGTTTAAGTTTTATACAGTTTGCAAACGTATGTGTTAAATTAGCCTCTAGATGTAGACATTTATCACAAATAGGAGAGATTTGTGGGAAGATTATATTTAGTTTTATTTTAGAGTAGTGTAGTCTATGTAAGACCTTGAATTGTATTAAAGTATGTCTGGCATTTAATGAACATTGATGTATTTGTTGTAAACTTTCGTCCCACATATCTTTCGTGATAGGGTGACCTATTTCATTTTCCCATTTGTATCTATATGGTTCGGTCGGTGGTACCTCGTTGTTTAGTAGGGTGTTATAAATATAAGCTATTAGTTTTTCAGTATTAGGATGCTTGTTCAGACATTCATCAAGAATTTCTGATTCCCTATTCCTGTAGACTTGTTTATTAGATTTAACATAATCTCTAATGGGTGACGTTTTGGGTCAAGACCCTTCTTCAGGGAAGATTCCTTGCGTAGGAGTTGCTGGCATACAGCTGCAATGTCCACAGGCCATGTAACACACATGTTTTGTTGCTAATGTCTAGTTCTGTTTAGTTTATTGTCACGTGTACCGAGGTGCAGTGCAAAGCTTTTGTTGCGTGCTAACCAGTCAGTGGAAAGACAATACATGATTAATATTAAGTGCAAGGTAAAGCCAGTAAATTCTGATCAAGGATAGTCCGAGGGTCACCAATGAGGTGGATAGTAGTTCAGGACTGCTCTCTGGTTGTGGTAGGATGGTTCAGCTGCCTGATAACAGCTGGGAAGAAACTGTCCCTGAATGAATGAATGAATGAATGAATGAATGAATGAATGAATGAATGAATGAATGAATGAATGAATGAATGAATGAATGAATGAGTACTTTATTGTCACATGTGACAAGTCACAGTGAAATTCTTTGCTTGTGTACCAAGGTATGCAACTAGTGGCCACCTAAAGGATGCTTACAATCTGGAGGTGTGCGTTTTCACACGCCTATACTTTTTGCGTGATGGGGTTTAGAAGGTTGAGGGGGGACCTCATTGAAACTTACAGTGAAATTAAAGGCACAGATAGAGCGGATGTGGAAAGGATGTTTCCACTGGCGGGAGAGTCTAGGACCAGAGGTCACAGCCTCAGAATTAAAGGGCGCTCTTTTAGAAAGGAGGTGAGGAGGGAAGCAATGTTTCTAGCTACCTTTAGAAAAGAGATGAGGAGGAATTTCTTCAGTCAGAGGGTGGTGAGTTTGTGGAACTCATTGCCATAGAGGACTTGGAGGCCAAGTCAGAGGATGTTTTTAAGGCAGAGATGGACAAATTCTTGATTAGAACGGGTGGCAAGGGTTGTGGGGAGAAGGCAGGAGAATGGGATTAGGAGGCAGAGATCAGCCGTGATTGAACGGCGGACTAGACTCGATGGGCCGAATGGTCTAATTCTACTCCTGTAACTTGTGAACTTGAGAGGAGAGTAGCGGTGGACTTGATGGGCTGAACGCCATTCCTTGACGCACTAATAAATCTGTTATTTTTTAAAATAAACTTCTGAATGCATCATCTGGTCACACCTGGCGTGCAGTGACCCAGCCAGTGTTTGCTGGACATTTTGTTCAGTCACTGGGCATGCTTGCTAGGATATTATAGCATTACACCTGTTCACCCAGCTGAGATATCCCCTTGGATCAGTGATCAGTGAGACCTTTCCCATTATAGACATCTCTTCATCCACACGGGCCGCATTTACATCAATTAGTCACTTATAATTGCATCGAATAGACTTGTAAATAAGCGTCTATCTATGCTCAGGATCAGTTCCAGCGAGAAGGGTGGATTTTAATTCAAAATTTTCCACTTTATCATTCTCATACCTCTGGTTAATAAAATTCTCCCTTAATCCTCCCTCCCTCCCTCCCCCCCCCCACCCCCCCCCCCCCAAACCAGTTCCCCAGTAGGCGGCACGGTGGAGCAGCGGTAGAGTTGCTGCCTCACAGCGCCAGAGACCCAGGTTCGATCCTGATTGCTGGTGCTGTCTGTGTGGAGTTTGTACGTTCTCCCCGTGACTTGCGTTGGTTTTCGGTTTCCTCCCACACTCCAAAGACGTACAGATTTTTAGTTTAATTGGCTTGGTATAAATGTTAAAATTTTCCCTAGTATGTAGGATAGTGTTGATTGACAATAGACAATAGGTGCAGGAGTAGGCCATTCGGCCCTTCGAGCCAGCACCGCCATTCAATGTGATCATGGGTGATCATCCACAATCGGTACCCCGTTCCTGCCTTCTCCCCTGACGGCATCTCCTTTAATCCGGACAAAATCATGGGAGTACACTTGAACCACCCCCCCCCCCCCCCCCCCCCCCACCCCCCCTCCGGTATTCCCCCGCATGCCAGTTCTTTGGCAACTGGATCTGCCAAACTTTACGTGTAGGAAGGAACTGCAGATGCTGGTTTGCTCCGAAGATAGACACAGAGTGCTGGAGTAACTCAACGGGACAGGCAGCATCTCTGGAGAGAAGGAATGGGTGACGTTTCGGATCAAGACCCTTCTTCGTTGTGTCATACAATGTATGTCGTTGGCTGTGCAGTTTATCTGGTGAAAGAAGGTATCGCAACAGAAATCCGTTCTCTTTGAGTTTAGTTTAGTTTAGAGATACAGTGTGGAAACTGGCCCTTCGGCCCACCGGGTCCATGCCGACCAACGATCACCCCGTACGCTAGTTCTGTCCTGCACATTTGGGACCATTTACCGAAGCCAATCAACATAGAAACCTGTACGCCTTTGGAACGTGGGGGGAAGCCCGTGTACCCGGAGAAAACCCACGTAGTTCACAGAGAGAATGTACAAACGCCTGCCCGAAATCGGGATCGAACCCGGGTTTCTGGTTCTGTGGTGTTCCACACCGCTGCGCCACTGTGCCACCTTAAAGGGCCTGTCCCACGAGCATGTGACTCCATGCGGCAAGCGCGACTTAACGTGGTCGCTTGAGCCGTACGGCCTCGCGGGGCCGGTCCCACTTCGATCGCCGGAGCCGTATGTAGTTGTGCGGAGCTGGTCCCGACATCGCGCGGGGCTCCGAAAAACTGACCGTGTTCAAAAGTTCCGCACGGCAACGGCCTGCCGGCCTGCAGCCACCTCGACGCCGTACGTCACACGCAAACTTCCCGCGGACTTCGCTCGAACTTCACGTCACTCACTCGACCTCCGCGCGGCCCCCGCTTCCGGTTTGGTCGCGCTTGCCGCATGCTCGTGTGACAGGCCCTTAAGCCTGTGCCGAAAAGACAAAAATGTGGGTGTTAAAAGGAAAGAATCTAAAAAATATTTTTAAGGACCAGTGCGACTTTAATAATGGATTGGGAAGAGTTTATTATGACCTTTTAGTGAAACCATTAATTTTCTCACCTGCAATCCCAATTCTTGTGATAATTTGTTGCATTTTACTGCTCTAAGATTAGTCTGAAGACTGGCCTACTTTTTCATAAGTTCAGATGATAGTAGCAGAATTAGGCCATTCGGCCCATCGTCTACTCCGCCATTCAATCATGGCTGATCTATCTCTCCCTCCCAACCCCATTCTCCTGCCTTCTCCCCATAACCCTTGATACCCGCACTAATCAAGAATCTATTAATTTCTGCCTTAAAAATATCCACTGACTTGGCCTCCACAGCCATCTGTGGCAAAGAATTCCACAGATTCACCACCCTCTGACTAAAGAAATTCCTCCTCATCTCCTTCCTATATGAAGGTCCTTTAATTCTGAGGCTCTGACCTCTGGTCTTAGACTCTCCCACTAGTGGAAACATCCTCTCCACATCCACTCTATCCAGGCCTTTCACTATTCTGTATGATTCAATGAGGTTCCCCCCTCATTCTTCTGAACTCCAGCGAGTACAGGCCCAGTGCCGTCAAACACTCATCATATGTTAACCCACTCATTCCTGGGATCATCCTCGTAAAATGATACATATGGTCTTCCTATGCCGCTGTGGTAACTGCAGGTCAATCCTTGATCCATGAGATGTCGAATGTCTGAACATATCGAAACAATCTAAGTTTGTGTTTAAGTTCATAAGGCATAGGAGCTGAATTAGGCCATTCGGCCCATCAAGTCTTCTCCGCCATTCAATCACGGTTGATCTATCTTTCCCTCCCATTCTCCTGCCTTCTCCCCATAATCCCATAAACCGTATTAATCAAGAGTTTAATTTATTGACACATGTACAGTGAAAAGCCTTTGTTGTGTGTTGCGAGCTAACCAGTCAGTAGAAAGACAATACATGATTACAATCGAGCCATTCACAGTGTGTACAGATACATGATAAAGGGAATAACGTGAATACCGTTTAGTGCAAGATTAATGTCAGAATCATGCGTCCTTCCTTCACCCTCTGCTGTCTGCATTGGTTTCAAATGTACGATCAGAATTTGATTATCACGGAACTCAAAGGTCAAGTGTTTTATTGTCGAATGTCCCAGATAGAACAATGAAATTCTTACTTGCAGCAGCACAACAGAATATGTAAACACAATATAATAAACGCTGAAAAAAATAGTTGAGTGTACACTGAAGTCTGTATAATGTACACTGAAGTCTGACGAAGGGTCCCGACCTGAAACGTCATCTATTCCTGCAGTAAGTGGCTTAAAATGAATTTCAAGGTTACTGTACCTGAATGAAAGCTGAGCAAAAGGTCAAATCAAAGCCAACAACAATGATCAGGGAGAGGTTCTTGTGCTTACCTTTCATTCTTTGTATCTCTTTATAATACGAGCTTCCTTCTAATCTCAGTCTGACGAAGGGGCTCGACCCGAAACGTCACCCATTCCTTCTCTCCAGAGATGATACCTGTCCCGCTGAGTTACTCCAGCATTTTGTGTCTATCTTCGGTTTAAACCAGCATCTGCAGTTCCTTCCTTTACATATAAACACAAATTCACACACACACACACACACACGTACACGTGTACACACACACACACACACACACACACACACACACACACACACACACACACACACACACACACAAACACACACACACACACACACACATATATATCTACACACATATACATCTACACACACACTCGCACACACCCACACACACACACACAAACCCACATATATATTTTCCACACCCGCGCACACACACACAGACACGCCCACACACACACACACACACACACACACATACGTACACACGTGTACACACACACACGCACACACCCACACACACACACACAAACCCACATATATATTTTCCACACCCGCGCGCACACACACACACACACACACACACACACACACACACACATACGTACACACGTGTACACACACACACAAACACACACACACACACACACACATATATCTACACACATATACATCTACACACACACACACACACACACAAAACCGCACACACACACACACACACACACACACACACACACAAACCCACATATATATCTACACACACCCGCGCACACACACACAGACACGCCCACACACACACACACACACACACACACACACACACACACACACACACACACACACACACACACACACACACACACACACACACACATAAACAATCAATAATAGTGCAAAAAGACAAAACCAGTGCACATGTGGATGTAGTTCGGAGTGTATTTGAGGTTGCAGTGTTTAATAGCCTGGTGGCTGTGGGGAAGAAGCTGTTGGTGAACCTGGACGTTACAGTGTTGGGGTTTGGTCGATGCTTCCAACGAACCTTGGCTGTCATTATTGCAAAGTCGACTGTAGACAGAAGGGAAGCAACTGCAGTGACACCAAATTAAAACAGATGGTGATAAGTGTCAGGGATGCCTTCACACAATCCCCACCCCCAGCTGGAAGTTGCACATAGGAAGCGTTTCAATTTAGTTAAAGAGCTCTGTCATTCCACAGCGAATGTTTTATGATCTCCCAAAGCAGTGTCTGTTTGGCATTGTGATGCAGTTTACTTAATCAGTTGAGCTCACAAAATAAATTTGGCCTGATAACTGTTTGCTTTGCTCTGTACGGTTCCTTGGGAGATGATGATTGAATGCTGTGTTTAATGTCCATATAAAGGCATGGCCAAATGTGTACAGGCATTTCATAGATGATCGGCCTAAAAGCTTTTAATGCTGCAGCAATCTTTCTTTATTCATCCTGTGGTACATTGCGTATTCCTAACTTCATTAGTGATAGGAGCAGAATTAGTCCATTCGGCCCATCAAGTCTACTCCGCCATTCAATCATGGCTGGCCCATCTCTCCCTCCTCAATCCATTCTCTCGCTTTCTCCCCATCTCTGGAACTCCCTGCCACAGAGGGTAGTCGAGGCCAGTTCATTGGCTATATTTAAGAGGGAGTTAGATGTGGCCCTTGTGGCTAAGGGGATCAGAGGGTATGGAGAGAAGGCAGGTACGGGATACTGAGTTGGATGATCAGCCATGATCATATTGAATGGCGGTGCAGGCTCGAAGGGCCGAATGGCCTACTCCTGCACCTAATTTCTATGTTTCTATGTTTCTATGTAACCCCTAACACCGTACTAATCAATAATCTATATATCTCTGCCTTAAAAATACCCAGACATGGACTCCACAGCCTTCCGTGGCAATGAGTTCCACAGATTCACCATCCTGTGACTAAAGAAATCCCTCCTCATCTCCTTCCTAAAGAAACGTCATTTAATTCTGAGGCTGTGACCTCTGGTCCTAGACTCTCCCACTAGTGGAAACATCCTCTCCTCATCCACTCTATCCAGGCCTTTCACTATTATCCTGCTCTAGATGTTATTCCCTTTACCCTGTGTATGTTCACTGTGGGTGACTAGATTGTAATCATGTATTGTCGTTCCGTTGAGCTTTTCACTGTACCTCAGTACCATGTGTCAGCCCTCGGTGTACACCAGCATCTGCAGTTCCTTCGTACATATTTCCCCAATACTGATGAAATTATGATGTACGGTGTGAACGATGATCCATTCTTATGCCGAGATATTTGATGAATAATCCCAGCTTCTCTGCTTTGATTTCATGCTCAGTAAAGCCCCAGTAGCGGTAGAGTTGACGCTTCACAATGCTAGAGACCCGGGTTCGATCCTGGTGTCTGTACGGAGTTTGTACCATCCTCCCCGTGAACCACGTGGGTTTTCTCCAGGACCTCCGGTCTCCTCCCACACTCCAAAAGACGTGCTTGCTTACAGTTTGGCTTTCTTCCCAACCAATTGTTCAAGCGCTTTTGATTGCAACATGCGCCTTAATTTAGTTCAACAAAGAAACTGACAAGGTTTGTTGGTTAATTGGCTTGGTATAATTATACATTATCCCTGGTTGTGTGTAGGGTAATGTTATGTAATAGACAATAGACAGTAGGTGCAGGAGTAGGCCATTCGAGCCAGCACCGCCATTCAATGTGATCATGGCTGATCATCCCCAATCAGTACCCCGTTCCTGCCTTCTCCCCATATCCCCTGACTCCGCTATTTTTAAGAGCCCTATCTAGCTCCCTCTTGAAAGCATCCAGAGAACCTGCCTCCACCGCCCTCTGAGGCAGAGAATTCCACAGACTTACAACTCTCTGTGAGAAGAAGTGTTTCCTCGTCTCCGTTCTAAATGGCTTACCCCTTATTCTTAAACTGTGGCCCCTGGTTCTGGACATGCTAATGTGCAGGGAACGCTGGTCGGCACGGACTCGGCGGGCTGAAGGGCCTGTTTCCGCGCTGTATCTCTAAACTAAACGAACCACGAGCGGCCAGTGAGAGAAACGACAGGTAATTTGTGGCCTTCATCGAGGATCATTCCTGACTAACAGTTCCTTAACTGGAGCAAGGGTACGTTTTGCATGCTTTTATTAATCTTTCAGACAACTTGTCCTCTTGAGCTGCAGTGAAGTAATGACAAACCGCCATGAATCATGACCAAAAATAATGTATTACGAATAAAATTTGATCAAATCAGCAGGATCTAGCGTTCCCCCCGAAGAAAAACAGAAGCTGAAAAACATAATGACCCAAGAGACATGGTTTTACATGCCATTAGTAACCTGACCTCATGTGTGCCTTTGCAGTGAGTGGGTTACAAATTGCTTCCCTCGTGACTCTGTGGACTGCGTAGCATCGCTAATGAAAATTGGGTAGAATCATTCTTGTTCCCTTGATGTGAAAATGATTTTCTTGTCGGCCCTCAACAATGCAATAACTTGCGGCATTTTAGCTATCGTCAGTCAGGCCATCAGCCCAAATGCCTCTTTCAGCGAGCCACAGGAAAGCCAGTCAGAATCGCTGAGATAATCCACCTCTACTTCAGTCTTGGGAGGTACAGCGCGGAGACTGGCCCTTCGGCCCACCGAGTCCGCGCCGACCAGCGATCATCCCATACACCAGCACTGTCCTACACACACACACACACACACTGGGGACACTGCAATTTTTACCAAAGCCAACTTACCTACAAACCTGCACGTCTCTGGGAGTGTGGGAGGAAAGCAGGGCACAGTCAAATGAACCTGATATTTTAACAGCGATAATTGGTTTGAAGCGGTCAGCAGAGACTGAATTGTGCCAGTTTTTACAGAGGGTGGAAGAAGGAAGATTGGCCAGGACTTCGATGGAACTTCCAAGTCTAATGTAAATAGGACGTGGATGAAAACCTCACGGGCAAATGAGCAGTTTATTTGTTGTACCAAAAAATGGCAGTACTTACAACTTGGCACATCTATGGAGGTCGACAATGATGCCAAGGCCATAGACCATTTCAGACAGATGCCGTGTGTAGGAAGGAACTGCAGATGCTGATTTAAACCGAAGATAGACACAAAATGACTTCTTCTGAAGAAGGGTCTCGACCTGAAAAGTCACCCATTCCTTCTCCCCAGACATGCTGCCTGTCCCGCTGAGTTACTCCAGCTTTTTGGGCCAGGCAGTTGGAGTCCATCATTAATGAGCTCCATTAGCAGCGAGCTCTTCAATACCCTGATCTTGCAGCTTAAAAGCAAAATTTAGATGTATTTTCATTTTTTTGGTTTAGTTTAGTTTGCAGATACAACGTGGAAACAGGCCCTTCGGCCCACTGAATCCGTGCCAACCAGCGATCCACGCACACTAACACTATGCTACACAACACTAGGGCCAATTTACAATGACACCAAGCCAATTAACCTATAAACATGCACATCTTTGGAGTGTGGGAGGAAACCGGAGCACCTGGAGAAAACCCACACAGGTCATGGGGAGAATGTACAAACTCCGTACAGACAGCACCCGTAGTCAGGATCGAACCTGGGGCTCTGGTACAATAAGGCAGCAACTCTACTGCTGCGTTACTGGGCCGGCCTGGTAGTAGAGTCATAGAGAGTCATACAGCGTGGAAACAGGCCCTTCGGCCCAACTTGCTCACAGTAGCCAACATACTCCCGTGTCCCCACCTGCTTGCGTTTGGCCCACATCCCTCTCAACCCTGTCCTATCCATGTACCTGCCCTAATGTTTCTTAAACTTTACGATAGTCCCTCCCTCAACTACCTCCTCCAACAGCTCGTTCCGTACACCCACCACCCTTTGTGTGAAAAGGTTACTGCTTAGGCTTCTCTTAAATCATTCCCCCCTCATCTTAAACCCAAGTCCTCTGGTTCTCGATTCCCCAACTCTGGGCAAGAGACTTTGTGAGTCTACCTGATCTATTCCTCTCATGATTTTGTACACCTCTATACCTCTACACTCTATTCCTTGCGCTCCACAGAATAGAGTCCCAGCCTGCTCAACCTTTCCCTGTAGCTCAAGCCCTCGAGTCCTGGCAATATCCTTGTAAATCTTCTCTGCTCTCTTGCCAGCTTGACAGTCCTAGACTCGTTAGAATTTAGAAGATTGAGGGGGGATCTTATAGAAACTTACAAAATTCTTAAGGGGTTGGACAGGCTAGATGCAGGAAGATTGTTCCCGATGTTGGGGAAGTCCAGAACAAGGGGGTCACAGTTTAAGGATAAGGGGGAAATCTTTTCGGACCGAGATGAGAAAAACATTTTTCACACAGAGAGTGGTGAATCTGTGGAATTCTCTGCCACAGAGGGTAGTTGAGGCCAGTTCATTGACTCTATTTAAGAAGGAGTTAGATGTGGCCCTTGTGGCTAAAGGGATCAGGGGGTATGGAGAGAAGGCAGGTACAGGATACTGAGTTGGATGATCAGCCATGATCATATTGAATGGCGGTGCAGGCTCAAAGGGCCGAATGGCCTACTCCTGCACCTATTTTCTATGTTTCTATGTCCCTGGTGGAGAATGTGGAAAAGGGGGTGATTCTGCGTGCCAAGGGTAGAAACGAGGGATACTCCAGAGATTCCGCACCAACGTGGGTGGCACGGTGGCCCAGCGGTAGAGTTGCTGCCTTACAGTCCTTGCAGTTCCGGAGACCCAGGTTCGATCCCGACTACGGGCGCTGTCTGTACGGAGCTTGTACGTTCTCCCCGTGACCTGCGTGGGTTTTCTCCGAGATTTTCGGTTTCCTCCCACACTCCAAAGACGTGCAGGTTTGTAGGTTAATTGGCTTGGTGTATGTGTAAATTGTCTCTAGTAGGTGTAGGATCGTGTTAATGTGCGGGGATCGCTGGTCGGGGCGGACTCGGTGGGCCGAAGGGCCTGTTTGCGTGCCGTGTCTCTAAACTAAACTAAATAACATGCAGGATTGGGAAATAAGCCCGTTGCAGGTAATTTTGTGAGTATGATGAGATTAGAGTGGAAGTAGGCTGCGTGTGGAGATGGTAGCAGCTGTCATGACAGTATTCTGTGAGCTGCCAAGGATAATGAGCAGACTTGCCAGATGATAGCAATGGCCATTAATATTATATATTAGTGTAGCGGCAAATTTTTAGCTTAGAGATAAAGTGTGGAAATAGGCGAGTCCGCACCACACACTAACACTATCCTACACGCAGCACGGACAATTTACATTTACACCAAGCCAATTAACCTACAAACCTGCACATCTTTGGAGTGTGGGAGGAAACCCACGCAGGTCACGGGGAGATCGTACAATCTCCGTACAGACAGCAGCTGTTGTCAGGATGGAACCCGGGTCTCTGGCACTGTGAGGCAGCAACTCTACCGCTGCTCCACCGTGCCGCGACTATATTGACGGGACACATCTGACAATGAATGATTGAACATGTTCTTCACCAGACAATACAATACCTTTTATTTGTCATTTGAACCTCACATGAGGTTCAAACGAAATTTGGTTTCTGCAGCCATACAAGAAAAGAACCAAGAGACACACCAACACAATTTACACAAACATCCATCACAGTGAATCTCCTCCTCACTGTGATGGAAGGCAAAGTCTTGTCTCTCCCCTGCTCTCCATTTCTCTCCCGAAGTCGAGGTCAAAGCCCCCGGCGGGCGCTAGCAAGTCCGCAGCCACTCAAAGCCTCACCGGGCGATGTAAGGCCCTGCCCCGGGTCCTGATGTTGGAGCCCCCGGAGGGCGTTAGCAAGTCCGCAGCAATTTACAGCCGCGCCGGGCGTTGTAAGGCCCCGCTCCAGGTCACTCTCAACCCCGCAATTCGAGCGGGAGAAGTCGCCGTTGCCGGTGCCCCACAAAGCGGTCTCCCACCGGGGACCCGCGAGCTCCCGGTGTCACCATCCACCGGAGTCGGGTCGCAGCAGCGCGCCACCGCTGTTCTCCACGCTCCAAAGCTGGCTAGCTCCACGAAGGTAGGTCCGCAGCTCCACAGGCTCCACAGGCTCCATGACTTGAGCCTCCAGGTCGTTCCGGTTGGAGGCCGCTCCACGGTGCTAGGCCCCAACGGCAACGGAGACCCGACAGGGAAAAGGTCGGGTCTCCATGCAGGGAAGAGATTTAAAAGTTTCCCCCACCCCCCACACATACACATTTAAAAATCCACTACAAAACTATACCCCCAACGGGACAAAAAAATAAAAAATACACAGACAGACTGCAGAGGTCGCTGCAACATTGGTCGCGCCGCCCAACTTTGGGAAAGGTTCTTCACCAGACCTTTCCAAACCTTCCATCCACTGCACCCTTGGATCTCCTTGACAATAGGAACGCACGTGCCAGGAGACTGTCCCTGGACCACAGCTCAACATTCATGCTGTAACACCATTTCAGCTCAACTCAAAGCTTCTAGGCCTTGGCATTGGGACCTCCATCAACAAATGGCTTCTGGGCTTCCTGACCTACAGTGTGGGAGGAAACTGGATCTTCCCAAAGAAAACCCCATGCAGGTTTAGTTTAGTTTAGAGATACAGCGCAGAAACAGGCCCTTCGGCCCACCGATTCCGCGCCGACCAGCGATCCCCGCACACCAACACTATCCTACACACACTAGGGGCAAATTACACTTCCAAGTCAATTCATACCAAGCCAATTAGCCTGTGAACCTGTACATCTTTGTAGTGTGGGAGGAAAGCAAAGATCTCTGAGAAAAGCCACGCAGGTCATGGGGAGAACGTACAAATTCCATGCACACAAGCATATACCTATATTGTGGCTTAAAGCAGTGACCTCTGTAATCCAGGATAAATTCTTTCAGTGCATGAATGTAATCTGCTGTTTGTACTTGTCAGTCTGAAGCGCGCTAACAAGGAAGAAGTGTTTTATTTTTTGTCAAATGTGTTCAGATAACCTGAAGGTTTAGTGAAGCCATTTGCAGGATGTAACGGCAATGCAGGTGTGGTGAACCTGAGCTAATCTCGCGTGTTTGTTCTACTGTAAGAGACTCGCCAGAACAAATATTAGCTGGTTTATTTCAGACCTTGAGGTGCTAGTGTTTCCAGCAATCCATTTGCAAGGGCAGGCTGTTGGGGTCAAATTTAATCAACCAGGCTTAAAAGGCCAAAGGCCTCACAATTCCAGGGTTAATAGGCCCAACCTTTAACCTATGAATTGTGTAGGAAGGAACTGCAGGTGCTGGTTTAAACCGAAGATAGACACAAAAAATGCTGGAGTAACGGGCAGCATCTCTGGAGAGAAGGAGCGGGTGACGATTTGGGTCGAGACCCTTCTTCAGACGACTCTTTTCTCTGCACAAGTTCTGCATGACAAGCTGAGTGTTTCTTAGTGCCTCATTTCCCCCCTTCCCCCCCAAATCCACCCCTCTCCCATCCAGATACGCTAATGTCAAATCTAACAGTGTTTAGTTGATACCAAGTCAATTAACCTACAGTCTGAGAAAGGGTCTCGAACTGAAACGCCACCCATTCCTTCTCTCCAGAGGTGCTGCCTGTCCCGCTAAATCTAAAATGGTGCAGGTTCATCTTCATAGAATGCGTGGGACTAAAACCTCTGCATTCATGATGAATGTATAGATTTGGGAACCACGCATTCTATGAAGATGCGTCAAAAAGGCTTCGAGTCACTGCCTCAAATAGGCTGGCAGCATCATCAAGGACCCACACCATTCGGGCCACACACTCATCTCCCCACTACCTTCAGGTAGAAGGTACAGGAGCCTGAAGACTGCAATGACCAGGTTCAGGAATAGCTACTTCACCACAGCCATCAGGTTATTAAACTCGGCTCGGACAAAACTCTGAACATTAATAGCCAATAATCTGTTTATTTGCACTTTATCTGTTTATTCATGTGTGTATATATTTATTTAATGGTATATGGACACACTGATCTGTTCTGTATTCATGCCTACTATGTTCTGTTGTGCTGAAGCAAAGCAAGAATTTCATTGCCCTATCAGGGACACATGACAATATAACTCTCTTGATCTCTCTTGAGATAAATCTGCACCATATCTTTCTGATTTTAGACCATGACGATCACTAGAGCGGCATAGAGGCAGTCTGAAGAAGGGTCTCGACCCGAAACGTCACTCATTCCTTCTCTCCAGAGATGCTGCCTGTCCCGCTGAGTTACTTCAACTATTTGTGTCTAACAATGGATTCTGTCGTGTACTCTCAGTCGTGTTAACGAAACCTCTCGTTGTTTCCCCCTCTAGGACCCCGCAACATGGAGCAAGAATGATCAGAAAGTGGCTGAAAGAAAAGCATGAACTGGAGGTTAATTGAATTCATCTACCTGCTGTTTATATGGGACCATATAACAGTAAAACCTTCCCGCCAGAATCCTGCAGCCGCCCAGAATCATGTCACTAAGCAGTTTGATTGGCTTATATCGGACCGGGGTCCGTTCCACAATTCGAGGGGATATTTATCCTTTGTGGAAAGATATCGTCAAGGATACACAACAAGATATAAAATATATAGGTAATGCTTACAATTTCATCCGTCGCTTTTGAACGCGCGCGGTCCGCTTTTGTCGAGTGGAGATGACGATAAGAACGCTGATTTTTGCAAAAGGCGTTTAGCAGCAAATGTAGAAAGCAGAAAATTAATCCAGAGAAACAGTCTGGGCAATAGACCCGACTATTCCGTGCAGTTGTGTTCACTTGCTAATGATGGAAAAATTACACAATGCATTATTATTTCAATGATGTTTAATGCCACTATACATTTGTGTGTTACTTGAATGAGGTATTGTGGGGCTCTTAGGAAAATAATCTCATTATTTTTATCTTTGCAAGGAAACAAATAATTCTACGACTCTCTGACTATGACCCTCTTTTGGACTTTGTGTGCAAGAACAAAGGTTATCACTGCACCAAGCTAAGGTATCTAAAGTCAGTCAGCATTTTGCTTTACCTTTTGGTTAGATGCAGCTTCAGTAGACTACCGTGTGCAGTTGACACTTCCTTCAGGCGTCAGTACTCCACATCTCAGACGAGAGGTCCATAAGATGACCCTTCATTTGTTATGAATTGTAAATTGTCCCTGGTGTGTGTAGGATGGTGCTAGTGTGCGGGGATCGGTGGTTGGTGTGGACTCGGTGAGCTGAAGGGCCTGTTTATGCGCTGTATCTCTAAACTAAACTAAACTAAACGTAGAAACATAGAAATTAGGTGCAGGAGTAGGCCATTTGGCCCTTCGAGCCTGCACCGCCATTCAATATGATCATGGCTGATCATCCAACTCAGTATCCCGTACCTGCCTTCTCTCCATACCCTCTGATCCCCTTAGCCACAAGGGCCACATCTAACTCCCTCTTAAATATAGCCAATGAACTGGCCTCGACTACCCTCTGTGGCAGAGAGTTCCAGAGATTCACCACTCTCTGTGTGAAAAAAGTTCCTCATCTCGGTTTTAAAGGATTTCCCCCTTATCCTTAAGCTGTGACCCCTTGTCCTGGACTTCCCCAACATCGGGAGCAATCTTCCTGCATCTAGCCTGTCCAACCCCTTAAGAATTTTATAAGTTTCTATAAGATCCCCCCTCAATCTCCTAAATTCTACAACAGTAATACAATGTTTAAGAAGGAACTGCAGATGTCGGAAAAATCATAGGTAGATAAAAATGCTGGAGAAATTCAGCGGGTGAGACAGCATCTATGGAGCGAAGGAATAGGTGACGTTTCGGGTCGAGACCCGAAACGTCACCTATTCCTTTGCTCCATAGATGCTGCCTCACCCGTTGAGTTTCCCCAGTATTTCTATCTACCAATAGTAATACATGGTCAGATTTGAACATCCCCTGCATATTTCTTCTTCTGCTTAATAAATGCAGCTGTGTACAAGAGATCCTCCACTTAAAATGTAAAACTATCTTGCACATGATGTGTCAAGGTCTGAGTTCCTGACCCCTCTTTAAATTCAGATACAATGATGGAGCTCAACAAGGCATAAACAATATTTCGAATTCACAAATAATTTTCACATTCACGTTGCAAGAAACTGCAATGCCAGTTTGGCCATTAGATGGCATTGGATCCAATCTTGTGTAGAATACGCAGCCAGTTCTTGTCTGTTCCTTGTGCAGAGTTAGCTTGAGAAAAGGTTGACGGTATCTTTGCTCGATGAACAAGAATACATTTTTCACTTGCTTGCAATTTAATTGCTTTGAGTCAAAAGACAGGAATGTAATAATAATAATAATGGATGGGATTTATATAGCGCCTTTCTAATACTCAAGGCGCTTTACATCGCATTATCCATTCACTCCTCAGTCACACTCGGTGGTGGTAAGCTACTTCTGTAGCCACAGCTGCCCTGGGGCAGACTGACGGAAGCGTGGCTGCCAATCTGCGCCTACGGCCCCTCCGACCACCACCAATCACTCACACACATTCACACACAGGCAAAGGTGGGTGAAGTGTCTTGCCCAAGGACACAACGACAGTATGCACTCCAAGCAGGATTCGAACCGGCCACCTTCCGGTCGCCAGCCGAACACTTAGCCCATGTACATTGCAAGGGGCAGAATAGATCGTGTAGAAAGGTGCAGATCATGCGAGAGTTGAGACACAGAGATACAGTCAGAGACACAGTCACAGGGACAGAGTTACAGAGACAGAGAGACACAGAGACGGAGACACACACACAGAGTTACAATCAGAGATACAGACACACAGTCAAAGTCACAGTCACAGTCACAGAGACGCAGAGCCACACAGCACAGAAACAGACCTGTAAATAACTCGTTCTAAGCTTCCCCCCAGTCTATTTTCAGTGAAAAATCACTGAATCAAGCACTTGTGCATCTAAACTTTATTTTGACAAAACGCAATTACAGCTCAACTACTGTACCTAACCACCACGGGTTCGATCCTCGTATCTGCCTGTTCAAGCCCTCTTGGCCTCGCTTTAACCGAGGCACTCCAGAAGGTCACGCAGTCCTAAGCGCTCTCCCAGAAGATCGACACAGGACTTCGTGGCAGCGGACTTTTATATGTCCCTGGACCTCGAGGGGCCGAACCACACGGGGATGGTCTCTTTACAATCCAATTACAGATATCGATTAACCCCGTACATGACAGACATTTCCCTAACCCAATAATACAGTGGCTAATATATTGTATTCAAACAGTGTTTCGCAGAGAACACGAACATCGCAACATGTGCCCTGATATGCAAGAAACCCAGACAAGGCTCAATACTTAATCCAATCAACATCCAGCAAAGTAAAGCTTTGCAACATTATGTACAAGCTGTATGTCTGGTTTGCATTTATCCAATCCATTCTATGCATTTTGCACCTAATTGTCAGGGTCTGCAGATGTTCCCACTCTCTTCCTGCAGCTCTGATCTAGGCTCCAGACAAACTTGCACCATTCTGCAGCTTGTCCCATTTCTACAGAAAACACTTTTAAAAGCAGCCCAGAAGCCTTTATTCAATGTTAGGGTCCTAGCCTCTTCAATTTGGCCAGGATTAACAGGCCCTTTGGTTCAACTAGGTTGGGAGGTCATGTTGTACTTGTATAAGACATTGGTGAGGCTGTATTTAGAATATTGTGTTCAGTTCTGCACACCATGTTATAGGACATGTGTTGTCAAGCTGGAAAGGGCACAGAGAAGATTCGCAGGATTAGTAGGTATGAGCTATAGGGAGAGGTTGAATAAGCTGGGAATCTATTCCTTGGAGCGCAGGAGGATGAGGGGTGATCTTGTAGAAGTGTACAAAATCACGAGAGGAAGAGATCGGGTAGATGCACAGAGTCTCTTGCCCGGTGTAGGTGAATCGAGGACCAGAGGACATAGGTTTATGATGAAGATGGAACGAGTTTCCAGAGGAAGTAGTTGAGACAACGTTTAAGAAACAGTTAGACAGGTACATGGATAGGACTGGTTTGGAGGAATATGGAGCAAATGCAGGCAGGTGGGACTAGTGTAAATGGGACATGTTGGCAGGAATGGCTGACGTTTTGGATCGAGACCCTTCTTCAGACTGATTGTGGATTAGGGGGACTTGATGGACCTGATAGGCTGGGCTTTTAGTTTTTTTTTGTTTTCATTTTTTAGATACACGACAGAAACAGGCCCTTCGGCCCATTGAGTCCACACCGACCAGCGATCCCCACACATTAACGCTATCTTACACACACAGGGGCCAACTTACAATGATACCAAGTCAATTAACCTCCAAACCTGCACATCCATTCCTTGGAAGAGATTGATTAAAAAAATTCTGGATGTGCATTTGACAGCAAACCATGTATTTAAAGTGATTGTGGGGCAGACTATGGGATCACAACTTGTGTTGTGACACTCAGAAAAAGTGTAACATCTGCATATTTTACATCACAGAACAGAGAGAGGGGACAATGTTTCATTTGGAACAATGGAAATTAAATTATTGATGGCCTTGGTAACCACCCAAATAGCGCATGCCTTCTCATGCTGAATTGATGCATTGCTGGAGGCGTCGAGCTAGAGAATTCTCACAGCCGCGTTTGGAGAGAAAAACATTTTAATCTTTACGATTATGAAGGACAAGCAATGGAGCAAAAAATGTTTTTCAAGACAAAGAAAGAAAATATACGCTTTGTTTTCCTGTGATTCATTCCCCCGTATTCCTGTAATAATTAAAGGTTAATCTTGAACTCTTGGAGATTCCAGGACAATCCTGATGGATTGGGCATCACTGTGGCGCAGCGGTAGAGTTAGTACCTCAGAGACCCGGGTTCGATCCTGTCTACGGGTGCTGTCTGTACGGAGTTTGTACGTTCTCCCCGTGACCTCTGGGATCTCTGGTTTCCTCCCACACTCCAAAGATGCACAGCTTTGTAAGGTAATTGGCTTGGTATAAATGTAAATTGTCCCTAGTGTGTGTATGATAGTATTAATGTGTGAGGATCGCTGGTCGGTGCGGATTCGGTGGGCCGAAGGGCCTGTTTCTGTGCTGTATCTCTAAACTAAATGACTATGCTGCTGCATGTAAGAATTTCATTGTTCCTTTTCGGGACATAGGACAATAACACACTCTTGAATCTCTTGAGGTACTCTCTTGAGTATTGTGAGCATTTTTGGGCCCCATATCTGAGGAAGGATGTGCTGGTGTTGGACAGGGTCTAGATGAGGCTTACAAGAACGATCCCAGGAATGATTGGGTTCACAATGTTTTATGTTTTATGTGTCATTCTTAATTGTTTACTGTGTGTCGTGTTGTTATTTGCGAGCGGAGCACCAAGGCAAATTCCTTGTCTGTGTACATACTTGGCATATAAACTCATTCATTCATTCATTCATTCATTCATTCATTCATTCATTCATTCAGTCATTCATTCATTCATTCATTCATTCATTCATTCATTCATTCATTCATTCATTCATTCATTCATATGATGAGCGTTTGACTGCACTTGGTTTGTACTCGCTGGAGTTCAGAAGGATGAGGGGACACTTAATTGAAGGATGGAGTAGACATGAAGAGGATGTTTGCACTAGTGGGAGAGTCAAGGACCAGAGGAATTTCTAGGACCTAAAAGGAATTTCTTTAGTCAGAGGGTGGTGAATCTGTGGAATTCATTGCCACAGAAGGCTGTGGAGGCCAAGTCAGTGGATATTTTTAAGGCGGAGATTGACAGATTCTTGATCAGTACGGGTGTCAGGGGTTACGGGGAGAAGGCAGGAGAATGGGGTTGAGAGGGAGAGCTAGATCAGCCATGATCGAATGGCAGAAGAGACTTGATGGGCCAAATGGCCTAATTCTGCTTCTACAACTTATGAACATGAACTTTTGAAAGCGTAGGTGCTGGATCCGATCACGAGACGATGAGTTTGCGCAATTATGTTGCCATGGCAACTCTACCAGTGGTCAGTTATTGAAGTGAAATCACGATGTCGCAGTTACAGAAGATGTTTAAAAGTATATATCGTAAGTCTATTCTTTCACCAACTTGTTCACACAGAGTACAAACCTCTATGTGGAAGAAAGAACTGCAGATGCTGGTTTAAATCGAAGGCAGACTCAAAATGCTGGAGTAACTCAGAGGGTGAGGCACAGGAGCGGACTGGGCCTAAAAATATTGGTTGCCAGGAGACAAAGGGGGGCCCACTTGCCATCGGGCAAGCTGACACCCTGGCCAGTCCGCCACTGGTGAGGCAGCATCTCTGGATAGAAGGAATGGGCGACGTTTTGGGTCGACTCCTCCTCTCCAGAGATGCTGCCTCACCCGCTGAGTTACTCCAGCATTTTGTGTCTACCTTCGAGTGCAAAATTGGTGTGACCTATGAGCAATAAATTAATGGACTGATAATTACACCTCTGACATTTGTGCTCGTAAATTCAGCCCTGCTCGACAATTGTTAAAGTTACTCCATTACTGGGTTTAATTTTACTTTGGAAATCAATGTGAAATACTCAGACAATGTACAGTCGTAATTAAGATCTTGATGACTTACATTATTGTGATTAATGCATCTGTAAATTAGATTTCGATGCAGTGTGTACTGAGTGTTCACAACTGCATGTAATTAGTTTTTTCATGCATACTGATTTAGAAAAGTGTATCTGACCAATAGTTTCAAATGAGCAAGCTTTGCTTGCTGTGCCTGCATACTAACCTTCTGTGGTTATGGTATGGCATTCTCATCTCAGCCATCACTTGTATTGAATATATATACCTTTTATGTAACAATTACCTGCCTTTCTGTTTAGTTTAGTTTAGTTTGGAGATACAGCGCAGAAACAGGCCCTTCGGCCCACCGAGTCCGCGCCGACCAGCGATCCCCGCACACTAACACTACCTGACACATACTAGGGACAGTTTTACATTTATAACCAATCCAATGAGGCCAGTTCATTGGCTATATTTAAGAGGGAGTTAGATGTGGCCCTTGTGGCTAAAGGGATCAGGGGGTATGGAGAGAAGGCAGGTACAGGATACTGAGTTGGATGATCAGCCATGATCATATTGAATGGCGGTGTAGGCTCGAAGGGCCGAATGGCCTACTCCTGCACCTATTTTCTATGTTTCTATGAACCTACAAACCTGTGCGTCTTTTGAGTGTGGGAGGAAACCAACGATCTCGGAGAAGACCCACGCAGGTCACAATAGACAATAGGTGCAGGAGTAGGCCATTTAGCCCTTCGAGCCTGCACCGCCATTCAGTATGATCATGGCTGATCATCCCCAATCAGTACCCGTTCCTGCCTTCTCCCCATATCCCCTGACTCTGCTATTTTAAGAGCCCTATCACGCAGGGGAGAACGTACAAACTCCGTACAGATCCCGTAGTCGGGATCGAACCCGGGTCTCTGGCGCTATAAGGCCCTAGCTCTAATGTTACGCCATCGTGCTGCCCAGTTCTTAAAGCCAAATTAATAACCTGCATGTCCCCTTATTGTACTCTTTCTGTTGGAGTGCTATTGTCCACCCTGTGAACTGGAATAGGTTAACATATGATGACCCCAGGAATGAATGGGTCAACATATGATGATCCCAGGCAGCTGAGTTACTCCAGCATTTTGTGTCTATCTTCAGTTTAAACCAGCATCTGCACTTCCTTCCTACTGCAGCATTGAAGTCGCCTCTTTCAATCTGTTCTGGTGTCTGATATGAAATGATGCTTGTGTCCTGGTCGTGATGCTTTTATTTTTAGCCTGGCTTGGAGTGGGTGAGGAATTGGAGGCAGAACAGGCTCTACGTGGGTTGACAGCAGCTGAGCTCTTCAAAAGATGATCCTGCATTTTGCCCATCATCCTCTCAATCAGAACAAAAAAACAGCCCTTCCATTTTGTAACTAAAAATAGGCTTGAGTCATGCAGTCAATTTGGTGAGCAGCCAAGGTGTGGAGAGAAATCCTTGGTCTGTCTGATCCACATATTTGATCAAATTTATGCATCATACACCGTGAAGTGATTGGCAATGTTGCAGTTGTCCTTGGATTTCAACTGCAATTCCCAGTTCATGCTCATTAACCCATTAAGGGCGGCACGGTAGAGTTGCTGCCTCACAGCGCCAGAGACCCGGGTTCGATCCTGACCATGGGTGCTGTCTGTACGGAGTTTGTACGTTCTCCCCGTAACCTGCATGGATTTCTCTGAGAACTTCCGGTTTCCTCCCACACTCCGAAGACGTACTAGTTTGTAGGTTAATTGGCTTTTGTAAAAAAACGTTAAAAAATTGTCCCTAGTGTGTGTAGGGAAGTGTTAGTGTGCGGGGATCGCTGGTCGGCGCAGACTCGGTGGGCCGAAGAGCCTGTTTCAGCGCTGTATCTCTAAACTAAACTAAACCAAACCAGCGATCCTTTCTGGGAATTGTGGACGTACGCGATGGGAGAAGGGAGTTGGGCTTTTTGACCACGTTTCCTGTAATCAGACAGTCTGCTGATCTTCACTGTCTAGACTCGAGCCCAACACTAATCTGCAGATAATTTAGCCAGAGGGAGGTGAATCTTAGTTGAGTTTAGTTTATTGTCACATGTACCGAGGTACAGTGAAAAGCGATTGTCGAGTGCCAATCAGTCAGCGGAAAGACAATACATGATTACAATTGAGCCGTTCACAATGTGTAGATACATGGTGAGGGAATAACATTTAGGGCAAGGTAAAGCCTGATCAAGGATAGTCTGAGGGTCACCAATGAGGTCGATAGTAATTCAGGACTGCTCTCAGGTTGTGGTGGGATGATCCAGTTGCCTGATAACAGCTGGGAAGAAACTGTCCCTGAATTTGGAGGTGTGCGTTTTCACACTTCTGTGGGAATTCCTTGCCGCAGGCAGCTGTGGAGGCCAAGACATTTGGGTATTTCTAAGGCGGAGATTGATAGGTACTTGATTAGGGCGGGGGTCAAAGGTTATGGGGAAAAGGCAAGTTTCCACACACACTACAAACACATACAGGTTTGTAAGTTAATGTGCTTCGGGAAAAATTGTTAAAAAATGGCGTGTAACCTCATGGCATGTACGGGGTGATTGCTGGTTGGCACAGACTACGTGGGCAGAAGCGCCTGTTTCCACGCTGTATCTCTTAAGACTTTCTCAAGAGAGATGTTGCCTGACCCGCTAAGTTACTCCAGCACCATGTGTTTATCTGAACTAAACGAAATGTGTGCTGTAGAAATCTGGAAGAGGGAAGGAGAGATAAGCATGGCAGGATAATCGGACACAGGCAGGCGTGAAATGTGCCCCGATAACATGCAGGCAGGATCCTTCTGTCGGGAACATTTGTCACTTTTCGGTACATTGAGTATTTGGCCTTGTCGTGATGCCCCCAGTTGGTTGAACAGGAGCCAGGGAGAGGAACATCATCACAGATGAAGGAAAAGCATCAGAGTCTGATGCCAACATCAACGAAGGATTAGCCATGGGAACACGGAACGAATCTCAGTCTCATTTGCATTCTTTGGTGTCTATTCCCTTTCTACGATATGAAACGATAGAACTTTATTCATCCCAGGAGGGAAATTGGTCTGCCAACTGTCACAAAACACAAGACACATGAAACGTGAAATTTAAAGTGACGAGTGGAAAGTCCTGGATTGGGGATGTGCAAAGATTGGGGAGGAGGGTGGGGGGAGGGGAGTCAGTCTACCCCACGACAGAAGGGGGAGGGGTTGTACAGTTTGATAGCCACAGGGAAGAAGGATCTCCTGTGGCGTTCTGTGCTGCATCTTGGTGGAACCAGTCTGTTGCTGAAGGTGCTCCTCAGGTTGACCAGTGTGTCATGGAGGGGGTGAGCTGTATTGTCCAAGATGCTCCGCAGTTTGAGGGGCATCCTCCCCTCCAAGACCACTCCCATGAATCCAACTGCACCCCCTGGATGGAGCCAGCCTTGTTTAGCCTTGATGAGTTGTTTAAGAAGGAACTGCCGATGCTGGAAAAATCGAAGATAGACAAAAATGCTGGAGAAACTCAGCGGGTGAGGCAGCATCTATGGAGCGAAGGAATAGGATGAGTAATGAGCTTGTTGATCCTGTTGGCGTCTGCGGCCTTCCCCCTGCTGCCCCAGCGCACGGCAGCGAAGAAGATGGCACTGGCCACCACCGATTGGTAGAACATCTCCGGCATCTTACGATGGCATCTTATCATGTATCTGTACACAGTGGACGGCTTGATGATAATCATGTTCTGTAATCATCAACTAAACTGTTGAGTAGCTGACCACAACTCCAGGTCAGTCCTAACTACTATCTACCTCATTGGTGACCCACAGACTATCTTTGATTGGACTTTACTGGCTGCAGGCCCTGTGGACGATAACATCGTGAGCTCGCGGGTCCCTGGTGGGAGACCGCTTTTCGGAGCTCCCGCAACGGCAACTTCTCCCGCCCGAATCGCGGGGTTAAAAACGACCCGGATCGGGGCCTTACATCACCCGGCGCGGCTTTAATGGCCGCGGGACATGCCATCGCCCGCCGGGCGGCACCAACATCAAGACCCGGAGCAGGGCCTTACATCGCCCGGCGTGGCCTTAATGGCCGCGGGACTTGCCATCGCCCGCCGGGCGGCACCAACGTCAAGACCCGGAGCAGGGCCTTACATCACACGGCACGGCTTTAACGGCCGCGGAACTTGCCACCGCCCGCCGGGGGCTTTAACATCGGGAGAAGAATAAAGAACAGGGGAGAGACAAGACTTTGCCTTCCATCACAGTGAGGGAGTGTTTGGAGATTCACTGCGATGGATGTTGATGTTAATTGTGTGTCTTGGTTTTTTTTGTCTTGTTTGTATGACTGCAGAAACGTAATTTCGTTTGAACTTAGGTTCAAATGACAATAAACGTTATTCTATTATTCTATTCTTTACCTTGCACTAAACGTTATTCCCTTTATCATGTATCTGTACACTGTAAATGGCTCGATTGTAATCATGTATCGTCTTCCCACTGACTGGTTAGCACGCAACAAAAGCTTTTCACTGTACCTCGGTAAATTAAACTAAACTAAACTCAATTAAACTAAACTAAACTCAATTAAACTAAACTAAATTAAAATGGGTGGAAAAACCGGGCGATCCTGCCTCACCAACCGTAAAGGTGTTGTTCCGTTAATGTTAACGTCTGGGCTCTCAATGGCAGCAAGACAAAGGAGATACCTCGGTACACGTGATGATTCTAACTGAACTAAGCTGAACTACACATTAGATAGACAGAAATGCAGGAGTCACTCAGCGGGACAGGCAGCATCTCAGGAGAGAAGGAGTGGGTGACGTTTCGGGTTGAGACCAGTGTATCTCACTGGTGTTAACGGTTGTGGCTTTCATTTCCACTTTGGAACTAGTCCAGTTTGCAGTTTTGGCACAGCGTACGCTGTGTCAGGAGATTTTTTTTCCCTCTCCTTCAAGAGAACGCGCGAGCCAAGGTTCAATCCAGCTGTGCCCCTGAGCAATATTCATCCTCCAGAGAGAACCTGAAATCCAATGAAGTGAAGATGATTGTTCCATTGTTGTGCGTGTGATGGATCGTTCTACAGCCACATTCATCGCTATGCTTACTGACAGAATGAAGGTGACCGGACATTCAGCATCGGACGGTGAGTCAAGCACTGGGCCATGCTAAAGATAGGCAGGCCGTTCTTTCAATGCAAGGTCTAACTTTAACTCAGCCTCTTAAATTCTGGAATAGCGTATCAGAAAGGGAGACCCTCTGTATGGAGAGAACAGAGATAACACAGTGAGGAGTGGTCTAGTGAGACCACACCTGGAGTATTGTGTGCAGTTTTGGTCCCCTAATTTGAGGAAGGACATTCTTGCTATTGAGGGAGTGCAGCGTAGGTTTACAAGGTTAATTCCCGGGATGGCGGGACTGTCATATGCTGAGAGAATGGAGCAGCTGTTCTTGTACACTCTGGAGTTTAGAAGGATGAGAGGAGATATCTCATTGAAACATATAAGATTGCTAAGGGGTAGGCACACTAGAGGTAGGAAACATGTTCCCGATGTTGGGGGTAGTCCAGAACCAGGGGCCACAGTTTAAGAATAAGGAGTAAGCCATTTAGAACGGAGACGAGGAAACACTTTTTCTCACAGAGAGTGGTGAGTTTGTGGAATTCTCTGCCTCAGAGGCCGGTGGAGGCAGGTTCTCTGGATGCTTTCAAGAGAGAGCCAGATAGGGCTCTTAAAAATATCGTCGTCAGGGGATATGGGGAGAAGGCAGGAACGGGGTACTGATTGGGAATGATCAGCCGTGATCACATTGAATGGCGGTGCTGGCTCGAAGGGCCAAATGGCCTACTTCTGCACCTATTGTCTATACCTCTTCAGGTCAATTGCCCTTCATCTAGGGTGGCCCAGTGATACAGTGGTATAGTTGCTGATTTACAGCATGAGAAATCCCGGTTCAATCCTGACGATGGGCGCTCCCTGTACGTTCTCCCCATGACGGCGTGGATTTTCTCCAGGTGCTCCGGATTCCTCCCATACTCCAAAGACGTGCAGGCTTATCGGCTAATTGGCTCGGATAAAAAATTGTAAAAATTGTCCCTTGTGTGTGTAGGATTGTGTTAGTGTGCAGTGATCGCTGGTCGGCACGGACTCGGTGGGCCGAAGGGCCTGTTTCCGCACTGTATCTCTAGACTTTAGATATACAGTGCGGAAACAGGCCCTTCGGCCCACTGAGTCTGCACCGACCAGCGATCCCCGCACACTAGCACTATCCTACACACACTAGGGGCAATTTACAATTTCTACTGAAGCCAATTTAACCTACAAACCTGCACGTGTTTGGAGTGTGGGAGGAAGCCGGGGCACCTGGAGAAGACCCACGCGGTCACGGGGAGAACGTACAAACTCCGTACCGACAGCGCCCGTAGTCAGGGTGGAACCCGGGTCTCTGGCGCTGTGAGGCAGCAACTCTACCGCTGTGCCACCGTGTGTCTTAAGTATGAAGTCTAAGTGCAAAAGGCACAAGTTCAGGACTTACAGCTTTGTGGTGGGGGGGGGGGAGATGACAGTGACACCCGGTGAACTCAGATTGAAACAAAACACACCGAGCCGGTCTGGTGCAGGCGAACAGGATTCATCAGCGGACACTGTCTGGAGTTGCAGTAGTTTAGTTGGATGGATGACTCTTTGTCTGACTGATGTGCTGATGCAGCAAACAAAGTGAATCATCTAAACTGCAAGCTTCAACTTAATTCATGCATTCTGCTAGCTATTTATTACTGTAGGACTGCAACGTAAATCCACATCCTTCATCATCCCGGCCAGTGGTATGAAAATCATGTTTCCTAGTTGATTATTGGGATGCGAATGGGGAGAGCGAAAGGGAATTTAATAAATCACTTCGACAGACACAAATTGCCGGTGTAACTCAGCGGGACAGGCAGCGTCTCTGGAGAGAAGGATCGGGTGACGTTTCAGGTCGAGATCTTTCCTCAGACTGTTCAGTTCAGTCTGAAAAAGGGTCTCGACCCGAAACGTCACCCGTTCCTTCTCTCCAGAGATGCTGCCTGTCCCGCTGAGTTACTCCAGCATTTTGTGCCTATGTTCTGTTTAAACCGGCATCTGCAGTTCCTTCCTACACGTAATAAATCATTCTTCTTGGCATAAAAATAATTTTTCTTTCCAAAACCTGCCCCGCTTAGGCGATTTTTGGGCGACTACAGGCGACTTCCGAAAAGTTTTCAACATGTTGAAAAATGTTTGGCGACAGTGGCGACAATTTTTGCTGTCGTAGGTTGTCTAAGTGCTGTCGTAGGTGAATTCCATTTAAACTTGTCCCTGGCTGTCGCCTTAAGAGTCCTCTAAGTGGGACAGGCCCTTAGCAGACACTTCCAAACGATTAGATTAAATTATATATTTTCTCAGAATCTTCGTCATAGCGTGACCTTACAGTGTAGGTGTCATCTTCCTTATCATTGCTGCTTTCATTTTATTTATTTAAGTTGCCGGGCAGCAGTAGCGTTGCCGCCTTAAAGCGCAAACGACCCGGGTTCGATCCAGACACTGTGTGCTGTCTGTACGGAGTTTGTACGTTCGCCCAGTGACTTTTCTCCGGCTGCTCCGGTTTCGTTCCACACTCCAAAGACTTGCAGGTTTGTAAATTGGGGTAAAATTGTAAATTGTCCCTCGTAAGTGTAGGATAGTGTTAGTGTGCGGGGAGATCGCTGGCCGGCGTTACATTATCAATGGCTATCAATCTTCATCATTAAAACTGCTGTTCTATTTGATGCAGCTGTCCACATGAGTTAGACAATGACCAATGATAGCTTTCATTCATTCAAAATCAAGATGTTACACTCCCTATTCTAAATCAGATGGAGTAAGAAGAAACTGCAGATGCTGGATTAAACTGAAGATAGACACAAAAACCTGGAGTAACTCAGCGGGACAGAGAAGCATCTCTGAAGAAGGGTCTCGACCTGAAACGTCACCCATTCCCTCTCTCCAGAGATGCTGCCTGTCCCGCTGAGTTACTCCAGCATTTTGTGTCTGTCTTCAGTTTGAAGATGAGTTCTGACCCGAAACATCGCCTATCCATGTTCTCCTGACCCGCTGAGTTACTGCTGTGCTCTGTGCCTTCCTTCATATTTCCAATGCTGCTGTTTGCATTGCTTTTAAGAATTGGGATCCTGAGAAGGTTCATTAAAGTCCTTAATTAACAGGAGCAGAATTAGGCCGTTCGGCCCATCAAGTCTACTCCACCATTCAATTATGGCTGATCTGTCTCTCCCTCCCAACCCCATTCTACTGCCTTCTTCCCAGAGCCCCTGACACCCGCACTAATCAAGAATATATCTATCTCTGCCTAAAAAATAAGGTTTAAGAACTGAAATTAAATGACAATCAAATTATTGACCCAGGTTATATATTTCTGAATTCTCTGCAAAGTAATCTCAATCAGTTAAAATTCAAGATGACTATTATCTCATAAATAAAGTAAGATTTTCCCTGTGGCTTGGCACTGATATTCATTGTTGTAGGCTTTTTTTTAACGATAATCATATCTAACATGAAACTCAATGTCTCTTGTAGCTGTAGTGACAATAGACAATAGACAATACATGCAGGAGTAGGCCAATTGGCCCTTCGAGCCAGCACCGCCATTCAATGTGATCATGGCTGATCATCCCCAATCAGTACCCCGTTCCTGCCTTCTCCCCATATCCCCTGACTCTGCTATTTTTAAGAGCCCTATCTTGAGAGCATCTAGAGAACCTGCCTCCACCTGAGGCAGAGAATTCTACAGACTCACCACATGCTATGATTCCATCAGTTCTTTCTTGATAGATTAGGTTTATTTTATTTTGGAGATGCAGCGCGGAAACAGGCCCTTCATCCCATCGAGTCCGCACCGACCAGCGATCCCCGCACATTAACATTACCCTATGCACACTAGGGACAATTTACGCGTACACCAAGCAATTGACCTACAAACCTGTACGTCTTTGGAGTGTGGGAGGAAACCGAACATCTCGGAGAAAACCCACGCAGGTCACGGGGGGGAACGTGCAAACTCCATGCAGGCAGCACCTGTAGTCAGGATTGAACCCGGGTCTAAGCGCTGTACCACTGCACCACCGTGGCACCCTGGGCACAGTGCCATTAGGAGCCAATTGAATTCAGCAACAATTGATTAAAATTCAAGTCGGTGACGTGATCTCTTGTTATGATGTGCAGATTGACTAGATAGTTAATGATATCTCCTCTAAGAGTTCCATGTGAATACATTGCAGTGGAAATGGGAGGAAGGGAGGGATTGAATGGATCATTGTGGTTGTTAGCAGACCATGAGTTAATCTCCAAGGTACACAAAAATGCTGGAGAAACTCAGCGGGTGCAGCAGCATCTATGGAGCGAAGGAAATAGCCAACGTTTCGGGCCGAAACCCTTCTTCAGACCCGAAGGAAATAGGCAACGTTTCGGGCCGAAACCCTTCTTCAGACCTTAGTTAATCTCCGCTTGAAATATGCCCATTGACCTGGCCTCCACAGCCGTCTGTGGCAATGAAATCCACAGATTCACCACCCTTTTTAGTTTAAGAAAGAACTGCAGATGCTGGATATATCCAAGGTAGACAAAAATGCTGGAGAAACTCAGCGGGTGAGGCAGCATCTATGGAGCGAAGGAATAAGTGACATTTCGGGTACCAAATGCATAGAATGGATTGGGTGGTTGCAAACTAGATATACCTGTACATTTTGTAAATAGGTTGTGTATAACGTTCCAGAATCTGACTCTGCTGGATGTTTATTGGATGGGGGTTGAGCCTTGTCTGAGAGTTCTGTTAATCAGGGTACATGTTTCCAAGTTGACTTCATCTCCAAGTCCGTTGTGAATACAATGGATTGAACTGATGTATGATTGAGTTAGGGAAATGCCTGTTATGTATGGGGTTAATCGATATCTGTAACTGGGTGACTGGAAAACCACCCCCGTGTGGTTTGGCCCCTCGAGGTCACGAGGCTCAGGGTCGATCTTCTGGAGGACCTTCTGGAGTGTGTCTGTCTGAGCAAGGCCTAGAGGGCTTGAACAGGCAGACACACGGATCTAACCCACGGTGGGGGATAGGTACAGTGTGTGATCTGTGATGTGTTTTTGGTAAAAGAAAATGTAGTTGATTCAAATGCTTGATTCAGTGTTTTTACTGAAACTAGACTGGGGGGAAGCTCAGAAACGAGCAATTATCAAAAGCAGGAACGGGCTACTGATTTTAGGTGATCAGCCATGATCATATTGAATGGCGGTGCTAGTTTGTAGGGCCGAATGGCCTACTCCTGTACCTATTTTTCTATGTTTTGCTATGTTTCTAATTTACGTAGCCAGTTAATGTTTCAACTGTATACCTCAACAGTATTTCTTCTCTATGTTTCTAAGTTTCTCTTTTGTTTTTTGCAACAATGATCCTTTCCTCCAAGAATCATTCATGTTGGTTTTTTAATAAGCATGTGTACTCTTTAAACTGCTGCCTTTGTATCGCTTGTGTTTCAAGAGCTCAGCTTGTCTATACAGCTGATGAAGCAAAATCCTCACGTCCTTCACGAGTTTCTAACGACAATGTCAGCAAATAATCAAAATAACAAAGGCAATTGCCACTTCCCCCCCCAAAAATATAAGTCCTACTTCAGCGATCCCTAACTAACTGCAAACTTGCATTTATTGTGAGGACGTATGCTAAATGATGTATGGTGCGGCACGGTGGCGCAGCGGTAGAGTTGCTGCCTCACAGCGCCGGAGACCCGGGTTCCATCCCGGCTGCGGGTGCTGTCTGTAAGGAGTTTGCACGTTCTCCCCGTGACCTGCGTGGGTTTTCTGCGAGATCTTCGGTTTCCTCCCACACCCCAAAGAAGTACAGGTTTGGAGTTAAGGTTCGGGAAAGATTTTAAATTGGTCCTAGTATGTGTAGGATATACGGGGAGCGCTGGTTGACCCGGCAGGCCGAAGGGCCTGTTACTGCGCTGCTTGAGTATTTATGATATGAAGATGATATGTTAGCACTAGACATAGAAACATAGAAAATAGGTGCAGGAGTAGGCCATTCGGCCCTTCGAGCCAGCACCGCCATTCAATATGATCATGGCTGATCATCCAACTCAGTATCCTGTACCTGCCTTCTCTCCATACCCCCTGATCCCTTTAGCCACAAGGGCCACATCTAACTCCCTCTTAAATATAGCCAATGAACTGTGGCCTCAACTACCTTCTGTGGCAGAGAATTCCAGAGATTCACCACTCTCTGTGTGAAAAATGTTTTTCTCATCTCGGTCCTAAACGATTTACCCCTTATCCTTAAACTGTGACCCCTTGTTCTGGACTTCCCCAACATCGGGAACAATCTTCCTGCATCTAGCCTGTCCAACCCCTTAAGAATTTTGTAAGTTTCTATAAGATCCCCCCTCAATCTTCTAAATTCTAGCGAGTACAAACCGAGTCTATCCAGTCTTTCTTCATATGAAATAGACAGTGGAAGACTGTGATATATCAAAGACACTAGGAGACGATGATCTGGTGGTATTTATGTGTGATTTAGTTGTGTTCAGCTTAGAGATACAGGCCATTCAGCCCACCAAGTCCACGTTGATCAGTGATCCCTGCATGCTATCACTATCTTGGGACGACAGTATCGCGCAATGGGCTAAGTGTTCGGCTGGCAACCGGAAGGTAGCCGGTTCGAATCCCGCTTGGAGTGCATACTGTCGTTGTGTCCTTGGGCAAGACACTTCACCCACCTTTGCCTGTGTGTGAATGTGTGTGAGTGATTGGTGGTGGTCGGAGGGGCCGTAGGCGCAGATTGGCAGCCACGCTTCCGTCAGTCTGCCCCAGGGCAGCTGTGGCTACAGAAGTAGCTTACCACCACCGAGTGTGGCTGAGGAGTGAATGAATAATGCGATGTAAAGCGCCTTGAGTATTAGAAAGGCGCTATATAAATCCCATCCATTATTATTATTATTATTACTATCCTACCCACACTAGAAACAATTTACAGTTATACCAAAGCCAATTAGCCTACAAACCTGCACGTCTTTGGAGTGTGGGAGGAAACCGGAGCACCCAGAGAAAACCCACGCAGGTCACGGGGGAGAATGTACAAACACCGTACAGACAGCGCCCGTAGTCGGGTTCGATCCTAGGTCTCTGGCGCTGTCTGTAAGGAAGCAACTCTACCGCTGCGCCACTGTGCCACTCCCTTGTGATTAGAAATTACAAAAGCTGAGAGATGTAATAAATGTGGCTGAATTCTCATTATGTGTTTACCATATTAAGAATTGCTGCCATCTTGACAATGTTGAGTATACAACCAGCAATTCAACAAGCGAGCGGCACGGTGGCGCAGCGGTAGAGTTGCTGCCTCACAGCGCCGGAGACCCGGGTTCGATCCTGACTACATGCGCTTGTCTGTACGGCGTTTGTACTTTCTCCCCGTGACCTGCGTGGGTTTTCTCCAAGATCTTCAGTTTCCAAAGACGTACAGGTTTGTAGGTTAATTGGCTTGGTGTAAATGTAAATTGTCCTTAGTGTGTGAAGGACAGTGTTAGTGTGCGGGGATCGTAGGTTGGCGTGGACTCGGTGGGCTGAAGGGCCTGTTTCCGCGGTGTATCTGTAGACAAAATAAACTAAACTAGACTAGTTCTCAGTCTTTGAAAGGCCGGCAGAGGAGAGAGTTGCTCTTTATTTTCTCCATGTTCTTTTGTTTAATAAGGCACTGTTATTTTTAATTTACTGGCATTGCAGAGAGAGACAATGATAGATGATGCCAGAAATACTGGTTAATAAAATATGAAACTTGGAAGCCGTGCCTGGATCTGACTTCCAGATATTGGGCGGGATCTCTTCCAATTGAGATAACAAGTTCATGTCTGCTGAGATAATGAGCAGTTTGATACAAACGAGATTCGACACCTAGGGAAAGAAAAAGCCTCAGCCTAAGGGGCCGCACCCACGGTGGTGTAGCGGTAGATTTGCTGCCTCACAGCGCCAGAGACCCGGGTTCAATCCTGACTGCGGGTGCTGTACGTGCGGAGTTTGTACGCTCTCCCAATAGACAATTGGTGCAGGAGTAGGCCATTTGGCCCTTCGAGCCAGCACCGCCATTCAATGTGATCATGGCTGATCATCCCCAATCAGTACCTCGTTCCTGCCTTCTCCCCATATCCCCTGACTCCGCTATTTTTAAGAGCCCTATCTAGCTCTCTCTTGAAAGCATCCAGAGATTCTGCCTCCACCACCCTCTGAGGCAGAGAATTCCACAAACTCACCACTCTCTGTGAGAAAAAGTGTTTCTTCATCTCCGTTCTAAATGGCTTACTCCTTATTCTTAAACTGTGGCCCCTGGTTCTGGACTCCCCCAACATCGGGAACATGTTTCCTGCCTCTAGCGTGTCCAAGCCCTTAAAAATATCCACTGACTTGGCCTCCACAGCCTTCCGTGGCAAAGAATTCCACAGATTCACCAGCCTCTGACGAAATAAATTCCTCTTCATCTACTTTCTAAAGGTACGTTCTTTTATTCTGAGACTATGACCGCTAGTCCGAGACTCTCCCACCAATGGAAACATCCTCTCCACATCCATTTTATCCAGTCCTTTCACTATTCGGTAAGTTTCAGTGAGGTTACCCCTCATCCTTCTAAACTCCAGTGAGCACAGGCCCAGTGCCGTCAAACGCTCATCAATATTTTCTCAAATGTTCTTCTGTGTTTGGATATCACCAGATGTTGATATGTGTTTGTGCTGCCTTGCACATAATCACTGCTTCCCCAAACAACCTTTCTTGCCTGTGGCTTCATTTGAATCTTATTAATATTGCAGAATTAATATAGAAGACATGTGTGAGTGTTGCCGATGTAAAGTGGCACTCAGAGATCAGAAGGCTGCAACCAATTCATAAGACTGTGCCTAGAACTCTACCAGCGGTAGAGTTACTGCCTCACAGCGCCAGAGACCCGAGTTCGATCCTGACTACGGGTGCTGTCTGTACGGAGTTTGTACGTTCTCCCCGTGATCTGCGTGGGTTTTCTCCGAGCTCTTCGGTTTCCTCCCACACTCCAAAGATGGTTTGTAGGTCAATTGGCTTGGTGTAAATGTAAATTGTCCCTAGTGTGTGTAGGAGAGTGTTGGTGTGCGGGGATCGCAGGTCGGTGCGGACTCGGTGGGCCGAAGGGACTGTTTCCGCGCTGAATCTCTAAAGTCTAACTGAGCTGATGTCCAGCAGAGAATTCTTACAGGGTGAAGGGGGATACCATCGAGAACAAAGGTAAACAAGATTACACTAAAACACCTTTCCACCTGGAGCCTCTGGTGTTATTCATACAACGACCATTATTTAGAAACAGGTTGTATCAAATAGCCATTTATATTTCTTTGCCCATGGGTCGACTGGGCTTATATTCACTGTAATCTAGTGGGGTGAGAGGGGATCTTACAGAAATTCTTAAGGGATTGGACAGGGAAGATGCAGGAAAAATGTTCCCGATGTTGGGGGAAGTCCAGAACCAGGGGGCGTAGAGTTTAATAATAATAATAATAATGGATGGGATTTATATAGCGCCTTTCTAATACTCAAGGTGCTTTACATCACATTATTCATTCACTCCTCAGTCACACTCGGTGGTGGTAAGCTACTTCTGTAGCCACAGCTGCCTTGGGGCAGACTGACGGAAGCGTGGCTGCCAATCTGCGCCTACGGCCCCTCCGACCACCACCAATCACTCACACACATTCACACACAGGCAAAGGTGGGTGAAGTGTCTTGCCCAAGGACACAACGACAGTATGCACTCCAAGCGGGATTCGAACCGGCTACCTTCCGGTTGCCAGCCGAACACTTAGCCCATTGCGTCATCTGTCGTCCCAATAGGCCATTCATTTAGGACTGAGATGAGAAAAAACATGTTCACCCAGAGAGTTGTGAATCTGTGGAATTCTCTGCCACAGAAGGCAGTGGAGGCCAATTCAATGCATGAGAATTAGATGCAGTTCTTAGGGCTAACGGAATCAAGGGATATGGGGTGAAAACAGGAACGGGGTACTGATTGTGGATGATCAGCCATGATCATATTGAATGGCGGTGCTGGCTTGAAGGGTAGAATAGCCTACTCCCGCACCTATTTTCTATGTTTCTATATCTGATGCACGGAGACTGCTTGACAATGGTGTTGGCGACAGTATCCTGCGTATAAGGCGTCTGAGGAAGTGTCTCGACCCGAAACGTCACCCATTCCTTCGCTCCATAGACGCTGCCTCACCCGCTGAGTTACTCCAGCATTTTTAGTCTACCATCTTTCCCCTTCATCTATGTTGTGCTTTCATTTTATTGCGCCACAGAATCAAGTATCTCATTAGTATTATTGATGTGCAATAAATAACGTTAGACACATTTATCATTTAGTCTGGATTAAAGTTCTGGTCATGCCACCGTGTGAGATGATGGAGGGGAAGTCAGCTGGATTTTGAAGCATGGCTGTCATTGCAGGCATACATAGATGAACTGATTTTTTTTTCAGTTCTCCTTTTATTTATGTGAAGCCGTTAATAATATTTGTTTTGGGCAAATTAGATTTCCTTCCACAATGCAGCATTCATTCATCCATTGCAGGGTGTTTATTTTCTCGCTGCAGGTCATTATCAGACTTCCGACTATTAATTTAAATGAAGCGGGCATGACAAGGTCACAAGTAATGAGGAGGCTTTTGGCAGAGAGCCTTGTCCAATGTGTCACTACTGCTCACATGTAACACAAGTTGCAGTTGTATAAGACGTTGGTGAGGCCGCATTTGGAGCATTGTGTTCTGGGCACTGTGTTAGACAATAGACAATAGACAATAGGTGCAGGAGTAGGCCATTCAGCCCTTCGAGCCAGCACCGCCATTCAATGTGATCATGGCTGATCATCCACAATCAGTACCCCGTTCCTGCCTTCTCCCCTGACTTCGCTATCTTTAAGAGCCCTATCTAGCTCTTTCTTGAAAGTATCCAGAGAACCGGCCTCCACCGCTCTCTGAGGCAGAGAATTCCACAGACTCACAACGCTCTGTGAGAAAAAGTGTTTCGTCATCTTGGCTTACCGCTTATTTTTTAAATAAATAACTAAATCGTACAATACCAAAAACAAAATTGTAGGAAAGATGTTGTGTAGGGTGCAGAGAAGTGTATAGGAAGGAACTGCAGATGCTGGTTTAAACCGAAGATAGATACAAATATTTCTCAGGGGGACAGGCAGCATCTCTGGAGAGTGGAATGGGTGACACTTCTGTGTCGAGACCCATCTTCAGACAGTCTGTAGAAGTGTCTCGACCGGAAAAACTTCACCAATTCTTTCTCTCTGAGGGTACAGGGAAGATTGACGAGGATGTTGCCAGGACTAGAGGGTGTGAGCTATAGGGAGAGGTTGCGTAGGTTGGGAGCGTAGGAGGATGAGGGGTGATTTTATAGAGGTGAATAAGATCATGAGAGAAATAGATCGGGTAGAGTCTCTTGCCCAGAGTAGGTGAATCGAGGACCAGAGGACCTGATGGGCCAAATGACGTAATTCTACTCCTATCACTTATGACCTTAAACCAGGGGTGGGGAACCTTTTCACGTCGGAATGCCGGATTAAGTTAGCTGTAATCTAAAAATGCCGCATCCAAGAAACTTCAATTAGATATGGGATTATTTCGTTGAATCTTATTTTACTCTTTGGTATTTTAAATACGTTCACTTTAAGATTAAAATTAAAATAATAAAAGACGAACAAAAACATATTAATAAAAATAAAAGGATTTGTTCTACAAAATTTGGATTCGTTCAAAAGGCCGCACTTAATGGCCTAGTAGGCTGCATGTGGCCTTAAGGCTGCAGGTTCCCCACCCTTGTCTTAAAGTGATCAAGGTTGATGTTGAGGTTTGTTATTGTTATGTGTACAGAAGTGCAGTGAATATCGTTGTTTTCTACGCTATCCAACTTGAGTCAAAACTCAAGTACAATTGATAGAGTAAATGGGAAGATGCAACGTGCAGAATATAGTTCTCAGCATTATAGTGCATCGGTTCCATAGACCATAAACATGGCGACACGGTGGTGCAGCGGTAGAGTTGCTGCCTTACATCGCTTACAGCGCCAGAGACCCGGGTTCGATCCTGACTACGGGTGCTGTCAGTACGGAGTTTGTACGTTCTCCCCGTTTTCTCCGGGAACTCCGGTTTCCTCCCGCACTCCAGATACGCGCAGGTTTGTAGGTTAATTGGCTTGGTATAAATGTAAATTGTCCCTAGTGTGTGCGTATGATAGCGCCAATGTGCGGGGATCGCTGGGCGACGCGGTAGAAGGGCCTGTTTCCGCGCTGTATCTCTAAACTAAACTGAACTCAACTAAGTGAGTTTAATGGAGCAAATCAGGAATCTCACAGGAATTCTCCTGTACTGAGAATGAGGAGGATGTAGAACAGAATGCCTGAAGGTATGGTTGAAGCTGATAGCAACGACATATGTGTACATGTCTTTTTTGTTGTATTAACACCTGATCCAATTTGGCTCGGAAACTAAGCAGGCTCAGGGCCAAGTTAATTCTTCAATGAGACACTGTCTTGGAATATTGGCTCAGTAGACATTACGTCAGGTAACGCTAGCTGTTTAATTGTCATGTGTAGCAGAGTTACAGAGAAAAGCTTTGCTTTCAACGCTGTCCATCCCGAACAGATAATACTATATATAAATGCTATCAGGGACTATCCCAACGTTTAAGAAACAGTTAGACGGGTACATGGATAGGTCAGGTTTGGAGGGATATGGGCCAAACGCAGGCAGGTGGGACTAGTGTAGAGGGGACATGTTGGTCGGTGTGGGCACGTTGGGCCGAAGGGCCTGTTTCCACACTGTACAATTCTATAACTCTTCTAACTACTCAGCAGAATCTGTGGAACGTGAGAGTTAATGTTTCAAGTCCGAGACAATTTTTTATGGAGCGGTCTGTCAAAGTCTCGTGAGTTATCTCTTCTCCCCTCAGGCCTTGTGTTCAAACTCGCTCCCAATGAGAAACATGAAGCATTTAACTAGCCTGGCTGGCACTCAGTATGATTTCACAGCACTGCAATAAGTTGTAGAAGCGAGTGCCCCCCCCCCCCCACCCCCACCCCGTGTATAAAATCATGAGAGGAATAGATCGGGTAGACGCACAGAGACTCTTGCCCAGAGTAGGGGAATCGAGGACCAGAGGACATAGGTTTAAGGTGAAGGGGGAAAGATTTAATAGGAATCTGAGGGGTAACTTTTTCACACAAAGGGTGGTGGGTGTATGGAACAAGCTGCCAGAGGAGGTAGGTGAGGCTGGGACTATTCCAACGTTTACGAAACAGTTAGACAGGTTTGGAGGGATATGGACCAAACGCGGGCAGGTGGGACTAGTATAGATGGGACAAGTTGGCTGGTGTGGGCAAGTTGGGCTGAAGGGCCTGTTTCCACCCTGTATCACTCTATGTCTCTCTGTCTCTCTGTCTCTCTGTCTCTGGGTCTCTATGATTCTAACTTGGCCTCTTCTGAATAGTGTCTGCAACATATGTGACATTTGCAACTCAAATTGACAGCTGCATCTCAGGATGTGTCATTCTTTGGTCTATTCCCATCAGAGCTGCCAACTAGGAGATGGTTCCTAAGAAGTCAGAATGAATAACCTGAGGGGAGATGACTACTCCTCGGGGCGTATCTGGTCCGCGGTTATCTTTTGTTGTCTTTTCCCGGCTGAGTTGACAACACTCTAACCTCTGCCTTCATTGGTTGTATCAAACTCTGTTATCGTCATAAACACAACGTGCCAGAGTCTTCTTCTTCTTCTTGCATATGGTGTCCACTGCATAAAGTTGTAGGACATCTTGTTCTATTTGATTTAATTTGATTGTGCACGCTGGGTTGATCGACCACGAGTGAAAATCTGGGAAGAACGGAGGGGAGGCTGGCTGGACTATGGTGCCTTCCTCACCTTGGTGCCACTGTGTTATGTTGTGTCGTGGACTTTCAGTGTTTGTGCTTTTTTTTAAATTCTATTTTATTTTTAATATGTTTTATTATTTATTATTATTATTTATTTATTTTTATTTTTATGATACTGCCTGTAAGGGAAATTCATTTCGTTGTCTCTAACTGAGACAATGACAATAAATTTGAATACAATACAATACAATACAATTCGTTGAAACAGGGCGGACCACGTGAAGGTTGCAATCTCCCACCCCAGTGCTGGAGTAACTCAGCGGGACAGGCGGCATCTCGGGAGGGAAGGAGTGGGTGATCTTTCGGGTCGAGACCCTTTCTTCAGACTGATGTCAGGGGAGTGGGAGGTACGGAGATAAAGTGCAGTGTTTGTGTATCGACTTAGGTCACTGGCTTGTCCTGTCACCACATTTAGAATAATTCAGCTTTAACCTCCACTGACACTTAAAGCCTATTTAGCCAATCTCTACTCAGGACATAACTACTATATATTTCTGGCTGCTCTTCAACGGAAAACGCAGGACAGTTTAGTTTATTGTCACGTGTACCGAAGTACAGTGACAAGCATTTTTGTTGTGAGCTAACCAGTCAGTGCAAAGACTGTACGATATGATACGTACCCAACAGTCATGAAACACCATATATATGGAACATGAAATTAAAATGACTAGTGGAAAGGTGTACAAAAATGCTGGAGAAACTCAGCGGGTGAGGCAGCATCTATGGAGCGAAGGAATAGGTGACGTTTCGGGCCGAGACCCTTCTGGAATGAAATCTTTCCTCATCATGAATAAAGGACTAGGGTCAGTGAATTGTGTGGGAAGGAACTGCAGTTGCTGGTTTAAACTGAAGATAGTTACAAAAGTTACAAAAACTCAGCAGGACAGGCGGCATCTCTGGAGAGCAGGGATGGGTGACGTTTCAGGTCGAGACCCTTCTTGACACTTTATTTTATTTGACGACGAAGGGTCTCGACCCAAAATGTCACCCATCCACTCTCTGAGGTAGTTGAGGGTGGGACTCTCCCAACATTTAAGAAACAGTTAGACAGGTACATGGACAGGTCAGGTTTGGAGGGATATGGACCAAACGCGGGCAGGTGGGACTCGTGTAGATGGGAAGGAGAAGGGTCTCGACCCGAAATTGTCACCCATCCATTCTCTGAGGTAGTTAAGGCAGGAACTATCCCAACGTTTAAGAAACAGGCAGGTACATGGATAGGTCAGGTTTGGAGGGAAATGGACCAAACACAGGCAGGTAGGACTCGTGTCAGATGAGAAGGATAAGGGTCTCGACTCGAATGTCCCTTCTCTCCTTTCTCCAGTTCCATCAAGAGGAACTCTCCTTCTCTCCAGAGATACTGGCTGCCCTGCTGACTAATTCCAGCATTTTGTGTCTACCTAGGGTGAGAGGAGTATTGAGTCACGTGCCACAGAAGCAGACCTGTCATCCACTAAGTCCATGAAAAGCATCAATCACCCTTATCTGTTCAGGTTATGAAGGGCTATTTAGCCTTCACCAAAGACTAATGTGGAGCTAACTATTTGTCAAAGTTTTAATGCAGAACTGGAAAGGTTAGAATGGAATGGATTCTGCAGTCTCCAGTGAGTTTAACTTCCAATATTAACAGTATAACTCCCTTTCCCATCAGATTAAGTCTTCCTCCATCTTGGGTTGAGTGGATGTGGAGAGCATGTTCCCACTTGTAGGAGAGTCTAGGACTAGAAGTCACTGCCTCAGAATTTAAGGACATTCTTCTAGGAAGAAGATGAGGAGGGATTTCTTTAGTCAGAGGGTGGTGAATCTGTGGAATTATTTGCCACAGACCACTGTGGAGGCCAAGTCAGTGGATATATTTAAGGCAAAGATAGATAGATTCTTGATTAGTACAGGTGTCAGAGGTTATGGGGAGAAGGCAGGAGAATGGGGTTAGGAGGGAGAGATTACCCACGATTTAAATGGCCGAATGGACTTGATGGGCCGAATGGCCTAGTCCTGCTCCTATCATAGAAACATAGAGAATAGGTGCAGGAGTAGGCCACTCAGCCCTTCGAGCCAGCACCACCATTCAATATGATCATTGCTGATCATCCAACTCAGTATCCTGTACCTGCCTTCTCTCCATACCCCCTGATCCCTTTAGCCACAAGGGCCACATCTAACTCCCTCTTTAATATAGCCAATGAACTGGCCTCAACTACCTTCTGTGGCAGAGAATTCCAGAGACTCACCACTCTGTGTGAAAAATGTTTTTCTCATCTCGGTCCTAAAAGATTTCCCCCTTATCCTTAAACTGTGTGACCCCTTGTTCTGGACTTCCCCAACATCGGGAACAATCTTCCTGCATCTAGCCTGTCCAACCCCTTAAGAATTTTGTCTCTTATGATCTTATCTCTTATGATCTTATGCTGAATAGAGATTCTCAACGTCAATAGAAACATGCAGTGCAGTCAACTGACAATGAGCGACAGGAAGTAAGGGAAGTAAAGGATGCAGGAAGATTGCTCCCGATGTTGGGAAAGTCCAGGACAAGGGGTCACAGCTTAAGGATAAGGGGGAAATCCTTTAGGACCGAGATGAGAAGAACTTTTTTCACACAGAGAGTGGTGAATCTCTGGAACTCTCTGCCACAGAGGGTAGTCGAGGCCAGTTCATTGGCTATATTTAAGAGGGAGTTAGATGTGGCCCTTGTGGCTAAGGGGATCAGAGGGTATGGAGAGAAGGCAGGTACGGGATACTGAGTTGGATGATCAGCCATGATCATATTGAATGGCGGTGCAGGCTCGAAGGGCCGAGTGGCCTACTCCTGCACCTAATTTCTATGTTTCTATGTTTCTAAAGGGAAGCGAATAACTGAAGATAGACACAAAAAGCTGGAGTATCTCGGCAGCACAGGACAGCATCTCTGCAGAGAAGGAACGGGTGACGTTCTGTTGTCCAGTTAGGACACAGATAAAATGGGAAGCAATTTCAGAGATAATAATCTAGGATAATATTCATTAGCAATTGGAAAAGCGGTCGTTTAATTAGCAAAGCCACTGACTTCTGAATGGAAGGTTATTCTAAAGCAATTTAGTTGTGTTCCTTAATGATGTTTTGATGAACATGGTGCAGTTGATGTGTTTTTCTGCTCTCTCAAAGGAGGTTCAATAAAGTGTCACATAATGAGCATTGTCTACAGTAAAGCACAAGAGCAGAGCAGTGGGTCTATGCATTCAATGTCAATGTCAAGGAATGGGAATCAGTGAAGATAGACACACAGTCCCGGGGTAACTCAGCGGGACTGGCAGCACCTCTGGAGAGAAGGAGTGGGTGAGTCCGATGGCAGCTGGGAAGAAACTGCCCCTGGATCCGAAGGTGTGCGTTTTCACACTTCTGTGTGAAATTCCGGAATTAAATCTTTCCTCGTCATGAATAAAGGACTAGGGTCAGAGAATTGTGTGGGAAGGAACTGCAGTTGCTGGTTTAAACTGAAGATAGATACAAAAAGCCGGAGTAGCTCAGCGGGACAGGCAGCATCTCTGGAGAGCAGGGATGGGTGACGTTTCAGGTCGAGACCCTTGGGGTCTCGACTCAATCTTTTGTGTCGAGACCCTTCTTCAGACTGAGAGTCAGGGGAGAGGGAATCTAGAGGTATGAAAAAGTACACAGAACAATTCAGAGCCGGCACCGATGACCCTGGAAAGGTGGAGCCCACAATGGTCCATTGTTGGCTGTGGATGAGGTGATAACCTCTTGCTGGAACTCTTTGAAGAAGTAAATAGCAGAACAAACAAAGGAGAAGGCAGGAGAATGGGGTGGGGAGGGAGAGATCGATCAGCCATGATGGAATGGCGGGGTAGACTTGATGGGCCGAATGGCCTAATTCTACTCCTATTCCTTATGACCTTATGACGTTAACGAAGGTATATGGACAGCGAAACGAGCAGGATAGCTAGGGTTGGGGAGGGATGGAGGGAGAAGGAGAGGGAGAAACATTGACTGGTTACCTTTTAGACTAATGGGCAGTGACGCAAGAAACTGCTCTTCTTGATATATAAAGTAGACAAAAATGCTGGAGAAACTCAGCGGTTGAGGCAGCATCTATGGAGCGAAGGAATAGGTGACGTTTTGGGTCGAGACTCATCTTCAGTAAATGCATGTTCTCAACGTTATTTCCTCATGGGTTGCAATTTCCTCATGGGTTGCACCGGTTGTTGTACTTCTGGTGGTGCTGGTGCCAGCAGCCTCCACCTACAGCCCGGTATCTTTTTGTTTTTTTGTTTATTTAGTTATGTAAAAGTGTTTTTTTGTGTGTTTTTTTGGTGTTTTTATGTGGGGGAAGAGGGTACGGTGCGGGGGATACCGTCCTTCAGCCGCTTCCTGGTGAAGACGCGAATATTATTCGAGTCGCGTTCTCGCCCCCCCCGCCCCCCCCCAGCGGCCTACCTACTGGATTGGCACGGCCTTTCCTGCCGGGATCGACCAGAGCATCAGCAGCGGCGGGACAGCGCTGATACATCACGGGGCTGGCGATGCCTTACCGGGGATCGCCGTCTGGAGCCCGGAGTGCTGGACCTGCTGCACCGACATCATGGAGCTGCGGTTTGCGGAGCTCCCAATGCGGGCGGCGCTGATGGACAACGCGGGGTCCTGCGACTCTGCCCGGCTCGGCCTGCGAACACGGGGGCTGCGGACTCGGGGGCTGCGGACTCGGGAGCTGCGGACTCGGGAGCTGCGGACTCCGGCTGCGGGAGGCGGCTGATCAGGAGGTCCGGGCCGCTGAGGAGGATGTTCACCGTCGGGGTTCGGCGTCGGCGTTCCACCAGCCCGGCGTGAGGGCCTGAACATCGGGCCACCCGGGGCGGCGACTGCGGGTGCTAGGAAGGCCTCGACCACGAGTGAACATCTGGGAAGAATGGAGGGGAGGCTGGCTGGACTATGGTGCCTTCCTCACCTTGGTGCCACTGTGTTATGTTGTGTCGTGGACTTTCAGTGTTTGTGCTTTTTTTTAAATTCTATTTTATTTTTAATATGTTTTATTATTTATTATTATTTATTTATTTTTATTTTTATGATACTGCCTGTAAGGGAAATTCATTTCGTTGTCTCTAACTGAGACAATGACAATAAATTTGAATACAATACAATACAAGAATACAATACAATTTCAATTAATGAGGATGTCACGAAAGGAGCTTTTTCTCACAGAGAGTGGTGAGTCTGTGGAATTCTCTGCCTCAGGAGGCCGGTTCTCAGGATATTTTCAAGGGAGAGCTAGATAGGGCTCTTAAAAATAGCAGAGTCAGGGGATATGGGGAGAAGGCAGGAACGGGGTACTGATTGGGGATGATCAGCCATGATCACATTGAATGGCGGTGCTGGCTCAAAGGGCCGAGTGGCTTACTCCTGCACCTATTGTCTGTAGAGCTAATGCAGTAAATAGTGAGCAGGGGAGGAGCAACCTTCCAGATGATGCACATAAGCTGTGGGCAAGACCGGGCAAGTGAGGCAGGAAATGCCGCACACAAAATGTTTTGCAGGAAGAATGAAGAAAGGAGATAGACATTAAGTGGTATAATTATGCACAGGAGGTGAGAGAAGTCAAGTCAAGTCAAGTTTATTTCTGTAGCACATTTAAAAACAACTCTCGTTGACCAAAGTGCTTTACATCAGTGTAGGTACTAACTTGCTACATACAGTGGTACATAGATCTAACAATAAATACATAAATACATACATAGCGTTCCCTCAAAGGACCTCAAGAAAGGCTTGAGAGTAGAAATACATTTTAAGTCTTAAAAGAGTTGATGGAGGGGGCAGTTCTGATGGGAAGAGGGATGCTGTTCCATAGTCTAGGTGCTGCAACTGCCTATGTTACCATATATAACCATATAACAATTACAGCACGGAAAACAGGCCATCTCAGCCCTTCTAGTCCGTGCCGAACACTTATTCTCCCCTAGTCCCATCTACCTGCACTCAGACCATAACCCTCCATTCCTTTCCCGTCCATATACCTATCCAATTTATTTTTAAATGATAAAATCGAACCTGCCTCCACCACTTCCACTGGAAGCTCATTCCACACAGCTACCACTCTCTGAGTAAAGAAGTCCCCCCTCATGTTACCCCTAAACTTCTGTCCCTTAATTCTTACAGGTGTTGCAGCACCTGTAGGTAGAGTCATGCAGTGTGGAAACATGCCATCAGGCCCAATGTCCATGCCCATCAAGATCATCTATGGTCCTCCCGTTTGCTGATGTTTGGCCCATATCCCTCTAAACCTTTCCAATCCGTGTACATGTCCAAATGGGGTCTTTTAAATGTCTTTATAATACCTGCCTCAATTATCTCCAGTGGTCATTGGACTTTGTCTGTGGAATGTTTAAGAAACTGTTAGGTACATGGATAGGACTGGTTTGGAAGGATATGGGCCAAACGCAGGCAGGTGGGACTAGTGTAGCAAGGACATGTTGGTCAGTGTGGGCAAGTTGGGCCGAGGGGCCTGTTTCCACACTGTATCACTCTGTGACTATATATATTTAAAAGGGCTGGGCCGCCACAAGGCTGCCAACTAGTTAATTAAACATTGAAGGATGTTTTACAGTAATTGCGTAAGAGGAAAGTGGGACAAGCTGGAAAAAAATGTTGAACATGCAGAATCAATGCATATTTAAGGTAGGTTTACAGAGTGAGAAACAAAAATCCAAAGATTAATATGCAATTAAAGAAGAAATATCAAAATGTACAGTTTTTTTCCTAGGAACACTGAATAATGCAAAACTTAAGGAAGCCATTTGTTCCATTGTAGCTGTGCTCACTACTTGAGCAGATTATTCAGTGAGTCCCACTTTATTGCTTCTTTCCTCAGACTCCTTCATCTGTAATCTCCCTTTCAAGAAGCATTTATCTGATTCCCTTTTATGAATTATGGTTGAATCTGCTTCCAGCATCTTTTACAGGCAGCGCCTGTGTTTGATGACACATCTCCTTTTGTTCCTGGAGTGTGTCGGAAGGAACTGCAGAAGCTGGTTTAAACCGCTGGTTTCATCAGTCTCAAGAAGGGTCTCGACCTGAAACGTCACCCATTCTTTCTCTCCATAGCTGCTTTTGTGAGGAGATTTTTTTTTCTTCTCATCTTTCCTTTGGTTCTCTTGCAAAATTATTTTCCAGTTATCAATTGTATCAAGTTATTTATATTGAAGGCAGAGATAGATAGATTCTTGATTAGTACGGGTGCCAGAGGTTACGGGGAGAAGGCAGGAGAATGGGGTTGGGAGGGAGAGATAGATTATCCATGATTGAATGGTGGAGTAGACTTGATGGGCCGAATGGCCTAATTCTGCTCCTATCACATGATCTTATAACAATGTTACTAAGTTCCAGGAGCAGAATTAGGCCATTCAGCCCATCGAGTCTACGCCGCCATTCAATCATGGCTGATCTATCTCTCCCTCCTAACCCTTTGATTATTCCTAAAAGGAATAATCAAAGCCAGCAATGATGATCAAGGAAAGGTGGAGACCACAATGGTCCATTGTTGGCAGTGGAGAAGGTGATAACGTGTGGATGCGAACTGTGCAACTCAGCAGGACAACAGTGAAACTAGTACGTTGACTAGTGTGGGGGGAGGGACAGAGAGAGAGGGGATGCAAGGGTTACTTGGAGTTAGAGAAATCAATATTAGCTAATTAGCATTGTATTTGGTAGTGTTCGCAGAAATATTTCACCAAGCAGCCTTTCCCGTCATGAGGCCCCCTGGGATGCTGTTCCTTTCCTCGTTTGACTTGGAGTATAGAGTTAGATTACATCGCAGAAGATAAAACTTAAGGTGAGGTGAGAGGAAGTCTAGAGTAGCTGTGTGAAAGTGAATCATGAACTCCATTTTAACACTTCCATAACAGAAACTGTGATCATGGCATTGCATTGAGAGGATAATTGCTAAAAAAAAAACTTAAAAGCTGTTTTGAGTTTAGTTCCGGCAACCGGAAGGTAGCTGGTTCGAATCCCGCTTGGAGTACATACTGTCGTTGTGTCCTTGGGCAAGACACTTCATCCACCTTTGCCTGTGTGTGTCCTTGGGCAAGACACTTCACGTACCTTTGCCTGTGTGTGTAGATGTAATTATGTGAAGCACTTTGGGGTCAATGCAAGTTGACTAAAAATGTGCTATATAAATAAAGAAATTAAAAATTTAGTTTAGTTTCGAGGCACAGTGCAGAAGCAGGCCCTTCGGCCCACCGAGTCCGCGCCGACCAGCGATCCCCGCACATTTTCACTATCCTTCACACATAAGGGACAATTTGTAATTTTACCGAAGCCAATTAACCGACAAACCTGTAGGTCTTTGGAGTGTGGGAGGAAAGTGGAGCACCCGGGGAAAACCCGCCCAGGTCACGGGGAGAGCGGACAAACTCCGTGCAAGCAGCACCCGTAGTCAGGATCGAACCTGGGTCTCTGGCGCTGTGAGGCAGCGGCTCTACCGACTGTGAATTTGCTGCTGGAATTCAATAACTAACTGTGCACACACTCAAAATAATGTTTCTTGTGTCATCAATTCTTAATCTATTTTGTCGAAACAGTTGTGTCAACAGCCAGCAATGCATGGCATTAATATTGTAAAAACCTTTCCGATTGTCACCGGAACTGCACCTGATACGAAGAAACATGAGATTAATGGAAGTGGAACTTTGTGATCACTCAGCAATTTTAATATATAGTTCAGTTTAGTTTATTGTCACGTGTACCTCAGTGAAAAGCTTTTGTTGTGTGCTAACCAGTCAGCGGAAAGACAGTACAGGATTACAATCGAGCCATTGACAGTGTACAGATGCATGATAAGAGAATAATGTTTAGTTCAAGGTGAAGCCAGCAAAGTCCATTCAAGGATAGTCCGAGGGTCACCAATGAGGTAGATAGTCGATCAGCACTTCTCTCCGGTAGTGGTATGATGGTTGAGTTGCCTGATAACAATTGAATGAATGACTGAATAAGTTTATTGCCCAAGTATTCACATACAAGGGATTTGCCTTGGTGCTCCGCCCGCAAGTAACAACATGACATACAGTGACGGTTAGGAATGACACATAAAACATCAAACATTAATAATAAAACATTATTGATTAAACATGTGAACTAAATTAAATACCAGAGCCAAAGGAGGCTACGGATTTTTGGTTATTGAGTAGAGCTACTACTCGTGGAAAAAAAGCTGTTTTTATGTCTGGCTGTGGCAGCTTTGACAGTCCGGAGTCGCAGTTGGGAAGAAACTGTCCTTGAATCTGGAGGTTTAAGAAGGAATTGCAGATGCTGGAGAATCGATGGTAGATAAAAGTGCTGGAGAATCACAGCGGGTGCGGCAGCATCTATGGAGCGAAGGAAATAGGCAACGTTTCGGGCCGAAACCCTTCTTCAGACTGATGTAGGGTGGAGGGGCAGGAGGAAGAAAGGAAGAGGAGGAGCCAGAGAGCTGAGGGAGAGCTGAGAAGGGGAGGAGACAGTGAGGGCTACCTGAATTTAGAGAAGCGAAATATGAGGTGCTGCTCTTCCAATTTCCAGTGGTCCTCACTCTGGCCATGGAGGAGGCCCAGGACAGAAAGGTCGGATTGGGAATGGGAGGGGGAGTTGAAGTGCTGAGCCACAGGGAGATCAGGTTGGTTATTGCGGACCGAGCGGAGGTGTTCGGTGAAGCGATCGCCAAGCCTGCGCTTGTTCTCACCGATGTAGATCAGCTGACACCTAGAGCAGCGGATGCAATAGATGAGATTGGAGGAGATGCAGGTGAACCTCTGTCGCACCTGGAACAACGACTGCTTGGGTCCTTGAATGGAGTCGATGAGTCCCGAATCTGGAGGTGTGTGCGTTTTCGCACTTCTACACCTTTTGCCTGATGGGAGAGGGGAGAAGAGGGAGTGGCCGGGGTGCGACTGGTCCTTGATAATGCTGCGGGCCTTGCCGAGGCAGCGTGAGGTGTAGATGGAGTCAATGGAAGGGAGGTTGGTTTGCGGTGATGATGATACGTATGTAATACTCACTGAATAATAGTTACCCAAACACGGTCTCCTTGTGCAATACAACTTACCCCCACCCACCCAAATCTAATTTAACAACCCTTCCTTTAGCTGTGACTGCTGCATTGAGATCTAAGCCAAATATCTGTCCATGAGGCTGCCTCTTCTTACTTGCACTTGCTGCCTCCACCATATTTGATTACAGTTTAGCACATCAGTACATTTCTTTTTAAATTGAAAATCAATGCTCCCCTCGAAATCCATGTTTCGTGATTAATACTGTAGCTCTAATCCTTTTACAAGGACAATGCAGTTATCCATCACCAACCTTTCTTTCTCTTTCTTGGGTCTTTTTGCTGCGAATTCTGCTTCTGTCATCTTCCAAGGCGACAGCTGAAATGCTTTGTTACCCTGGAGACAGCTCTACCTTCATCTGCACCATTGTGTCTTTTAAGGCATTTAATTTGGGCCTGTAATGTATTTCCAGTGCCTGCACTACAAGATTTCAAGATTCCACTAAATTAACTATTTTGCCTTGCAAAGGTTGAATAAGACAACAGAAAATGAATGGAAGATAGACAAAAATGCTGGAGAAACTCAGCGGGTGCGGCAGCATCTACGGAGCGAAGGAAATAGGCAACGTTTCGGGCCGAAACATTGCCTATTTCCTTCGCTCCATAGATGCCGCTGCACCCGCTGAGTTTCTCCAGCATTTTTGTGTACCTTCGATTTTCCAGCATCTGTAGTTCCTTCTTAAAGAAAATGAAAGGAATTCCATTTATTTAAAAAAAACCTTTACGGGCAGGTTCTATTAAGTTCTTCTTGCGAATGAAACATGAACCAAAGGAATAGTTAGATCTCACTCCGGTGATGAGCAGCCAGGTTGTTGCCTCTGTTGGCGTCAATGTCTTCCAGGCCCTGAGCTCCATTTGGTGGGTGGTAGAGAGGGCGCCCAGAGATGACATGGTTGGCTGTGTGTTGTCCTGTTCTATTAAGATGAAGATAGACACAAAATGCTGGAGTAACTGAGTGGGTCAAGTTGCATCTCAGGGCGGCTTAGTGGAAGAGTTGCTGCCTCACAGCGCCAGACCCGTTTCTGTGTTGTATCTCTAAACTAATCTAAACTAAACATAGAAACATAGAAAATAGGTGCAGGAGTAGGCTATTCGGCCCTACGAGCCAGCACCGCCATTCAATATGATCATGGCTGATCGTCCAAAATCAGTTCCCCGTTCCTGCTTTCTCCCCATATCCCTTGATTCCGTTTACCTGAAGAGCTCTATCTAACTCTCTCATTGAAAACATCCAGTGAATTGGCCTCCACTGCCTTCTGTGGCAGAGAATTCCACAAATTCACAACTCACTGGTTACAGTTAACCAGATTTTAGTTAAACTAAACTAAACTTAACAGAATGGGTGACGTTTCTGATCGGAGCCTTTCTTAAAGGTGTGGTACACAAAAAAAGCTGGAGAAACTCAGCGGGTGCAGCAGCATCTATGGAGCGAAGGAAATAGGCAACGTTTCGGGCCGAAACCCTTCTTCAGACCTTTTCTTAAAGGTGTGTTTGCTGATGTTTCCTGCACTGATGTGGAGCAAGTTCTTGATGGGTATTCACCCTTGCACCTGATCTGCAGGCCTTGCTGCCTGACCCGCTGAGATCCTCCAGCACTTTGTGTTTATCTTCGGTTTCTGCCGGCATCTGCAGTTCCTTCCTACACTATTGCGGTGAAGATATTGTTGCAATAAAATGACGTAAGATAATGCATTTGCAAAACGCCACTCAGAACATTATGTAGAGATGTTGTGAATAAGGGACCCACATTGTAGCAGACTGAAGAGTCATTGTTGATGTGTGGCCAAGTGATGCTCTCAGCAATAACAGCTAGGCTTCAGTGACATTTTGTATTTCAGGCACATTACCATGTGATGTTTTGGTCTGGGTCTTGCGTTTGGTTGGTTTCACTTCATTCACCGGGGGAACTCCCTGTAAACAGCATCGCTGGAGCTGACCCGGAGATTAGACTAGTCTACTGGTCCACGCGGATTCTGTGGGCTGAAGGGCCCGTTTCAATGCTGTATCTCTGAAACTCAAGTCAAGTGGGACGACAGATGGCACAATGGGCTAAGTGTTCGGCTGGCGACCGGAAGGTGGCCGGTTCGAATCCCGCTTGGAGTGCATACTGTCGTTGTGTCCTTGGGCAAGACACTTCACCCACCTTTGCCTGTGTGTGAATGTGTGTGAGTGATTGGTGGTGGTCGGAGGGGCCGTAGGCGCAGATTGGCAGCCACGCTTCCGTCAGTCTGCCCCAGGGCAGCTGTGGCTACAGAAGTAGCTTACCACCACCGAGTGTGGCTGAGGAGTGAATGAATAATGCGATGTAAAGCGCCTTGAGTATTAGAAAGGCGCTATATAAATCCCATCCATCATCATCAAGTCAAGTCAAGTTTATTCGTCACATACACATACGAGATGTGCAATGAAATGAAAAGTGGCAATGCTCGCGGATTGTGCAAAAAAACTACAAAACAGAAACTGCACTAACTGAACACCCCAGCCCCAGAGGGTAGACAGAAATGCTGGAGTAACTCGGTGGGTGAGGCAGCATCTCTGGAGAGAAGGAATGGGCGACATTTCGGGTCAAGACCCTTCTTCAGCATGAAGGTTGCTATCTTATGTTGTGAATCTTTCAATGATTAGCATGCAGATGCAATGCATTGTATGCCACCGGGTTATGCTAAGCAGATGATTTAATTACACAGGTATGTGATCACTGATTAGACGTGCCTGCCGAATCAGACAATGTGAATCTTGTACTCCAAGTGCCCCTTGTCACTACTGAATGCTGTGACAGAAATACTTTGCACGGACGACAATGTAAAACATTTTTTTATAATGAGAGAGAAAACAACAGACTGGGTGGTGAATTGTCCAACAAACTCGCTCTCTCTTTACTACACTTTCTCATCTCTTGTGCTCTCTTTCTGACCCATCCTCTCTCTCACATACATTCCCTCTCTCCGTATATAGATATATTTCCTCTCTCCCCCTCTCCCTCTCTCTCACTTTCTCTCCCTCACCCCCCTCTCCCACACTCTCTCTCCCTCTCCCCCTCTCTCCCTCTCCCCCTCCCTCTCTCCCTCTCTCACTTTCTCTCCCTCACCCCCCTCTCCCACACTCTCACCCTCCCCCTCTCCCTCTCTCCCCTCTCCCTCTCCCCCTCCCCCTCTCCCTCTCCCTCTCTCACTTTCTCTCCCCCTCCCCTTCTCCCTCCCCCTCTCTCCCTCTCTCACTTTCTCTCCCTCACCCCCTCTCCCACACTCTCTCCCCCTCCCTCTCTCCCTCTCTCCCTCTCTCCCTCTCTCCCTCTCTCACTTTCTCTCCCTCTCTCCCTCTCCCCCTCCCTCTCTCCCTCTCTCACTTTCTCTCCCTCACTCCCTCTCTCCCCCTCCCACTCCCCCTTCCCCTCTCTCCCTCTCTCTCTCTATCCCTCTCTCCTTCGCTCTCTCCGACTCTCTCTCCCCTCTCTCTCCCCCTTCTTCAGCTTCCTCCCACACTCCAAAGCCGTACAGGTTTGTAGGTTAATTGGCTTGGTATAAATGTAATTTGTCCCTAGTGCGTGTAGGATAGTGTAAGTGTGTTTGGGATCGCTGGTCGGCGTGGACTTGATGGGCCAAATGGCCTGTTTCCGCGCTGTATCTCTAAACGACAACCCGGTAAAATCAGGTAGCAGACCTCACCGAGGCAGAACACAAGTGTCGCTATGTTTTGGTGCCAAAAACGTTATAATAGGCACACCGAATAGTTCTATCTACTGCCTGTTGCTGCATGTGTGGCAGCAGCCCCACCCCCCTCCCCCCCCTCCCTCCCCCGATCATGATGTTATGAAGATAGAAATGTTCTTTCCTCAGGAACATTAAAATAGTTGACACCGGCCATTCTGCACATCCACAAAATGATGAATAGTTTTATTGATTGGTTATTGGCCGTCTGCCTGATCCAAAGATCTCGGAGATAACCAAACAGGTCACGTGGAGAACGTACAAACTCCGTACGGGCAGCACCCGAAGTCGGGGTTGAACCCGGGTCTCTGGCGCTGCACGTGCTGTAAGGCAGCAACTCCACCGCTGTGCCACCGTGCATTAATGCCCCTGTTCATTGTCGTTAATGTGAACTATGTGGTCCTGAGGGACTTGTACATAGACGGAACCTGGAGACCTACTGCAGATGAACATCTGATAGGCTGCAGCAATTCCAGTTCACCGCGTTCAAAATCCTTCCCTCAGATCAAGTAAATCTTACTTACAACGGTGTCGATGAAAATCTGTGAATCCTGCTTGGATCAATTCTTTACAAATAAATCTCTTGAAGGTTTGCCGTTGTGACAAACTTCATGCTGGGCAGCACGGCGGAGCAGCGGTAGAGTTGCTGCCTCACAGCGCCGGAGAGCCGGGTTCAATCCTGACTACGGGTGCTGTCTGTACGGAGTTTGTACGTTCTCCCCGTGACCTGCGTGGGTTTTCCTCACATGCTCCAGTTTCCTCCCACACTCCAAAGACGTACATGTCTGTAGGTAAATTGGCTTGGTATAAATGTTAATTGTCCCCGGTGTGTGTAGGATAGTGTTGGTGTACGGGGTGATCGCTGTTGGCGCAGACTAAGTGGGCCGAAGGGCCTGTTTCCGCACTGTTTATAACACTATCCTATACACCAGGGCCAATTTACAATTCTTATCAAACCCTGTACGTCTTTGGAGTGTGGGAGGAAAACGGAGCACCCGGGGAAATCCCACGCGGTCACGGGGAGAACGTACAAACTCCGTATAGACAGCACCCGTAGTCAGGAACGAACCTGCGTCTCTGGAGCTGCAAGGCAGCAACTCTACCGCTGTGCCACGTACGCTTCCGTGTGCAACCGTGATTGTATATTTCAATGAATTGTCTTCATCATTATCTTTAAGACATAACAACTCTTGTGCTGCAGGAATGCGATAAAGCTGCAACCTTTGCAAATCAGTAATATTGTGAGGAGAGAATCCTTCAATTAAATATTAATTTTAGAATGCGCAGAGTCATGGAGTCGTACAGAGTGGAAACATGTCCCAGCTACACTAGTCCCCCCCTTCCTGCGTTTGGCCCTATCCCTCCAAACCAAACATGGTAGACACAAAAAGCTTGTGTGACTCAGCAAGACGGGCAGCATCTCTGGAGAGAAGGAATGGGTGACGTTGCGGGTCGGGTCCCTTCTTCAGGCTAGTCAGGCGAAAGGGAAATTAAAGATTCAGACGATGATGTAGAGAGAAAAGGAACAACGGATGAAACATATGCAAAAAGGCAATGATGATAAAGGAAGTATTTATACTTATGCATTTTAAATATGTATGTCATGTTTTACACTTTGGCAATATAACAATGTACTTTTTATCATGCCAATAATTTTTTTTTAATTGAAAAATTGAATTGAAAATGGAAGCAGGGCATTGTTAGCCGGTGGGACTTGGGTGGGGGAGGGATGGAGAGAGAGGAAATGCCGGTGTAACTGTCTCTTAAACGTTGCATCTTATACATTTTAACTTTTTGCCTTACTTATAAGCTTAGACGAGGCCCATTGTAGTGAATGAATAGCCCTTGAGCTGCAGTGTGTCGCTCAGTATGTGATATCACTTGCTCAGAATCACTTCTTTGACCTAAACACCAATACTACATTGCTTGAAGCCAGAGAAGTTCTGTCAATACTTATGAGGCCCTCAGGATAAACTCAACAAAATTGGATTATGCTTTTCCATTATTTCCTGCAGCCCTTCAAAACTCCAAACAGTTTCCAGTCTGGGACACATCACTGTCAGCAAAATATTCTTCATGTGAGGAATTGCCACACTACAGCTGAAAGTTAGAAAGATAGAAACATAGAACATAAGTGTTATATTGTTCAAATTTGATGACAATTCCTTCAGTAATTCTTATTTTCCAAGTTTCACCAAGTTCAAGCTGACTTTGTCTACTGCCTCAGATTTCTATTTAGCATTTGATGCAACTTTCGATGAAACAGTATATAAAGAAACATCTATGTACAAGGCCAGGCATTTGTAGATAACTTTTCTGACCTCAAGTTACCCCGAAGTGCCTGAGAGCCAATGACATATCGCTAAAGTATAGCCCCTTCTTAGCCCCCCTTCGGTCGTGGCTGACCATGTGTGTCTCCAGGGTGCTATTCCCTATATGGAGGATGCCTGTGCGTGACTTTGTTTAACGTGGGGAGACTGGTGCACAGACAGCCACCCCATGGTTCTTGACAGATCTGGGTCAGGATCCAGTGGCATGGAGTCCAAGATGACCGGAGACCCTTTTCTGCTGCAGCCTTCATCCGCCTTCCCAGCCGTTGTGACGCTCCACTAAGGTCAGCCATCGTCCTCCGCCTGTTCCACCGTTGAGGTCTTGGTTGGATTGCTCTTTGTCAGAGACCTCCCCCTCTCGACCTTACCGCCAATGGGTGGCCCTACCAGGAGCGTAGCCCCAGATGGCATCGCTCTCAGGAACTCAGGACCACACAAGCTTCTCCACCACGACAAGGTGATTATCCACGGAGCCCTTTACAACATTGGAAACATGGCAGATAACCAGCAAAATGGCACTGACCTGAAGTTGTTTAGAAACATAGACAATAGGTGCAGGAGTAGGCCATTCGGCCCTTCGAGTCAGCACCACCAGTCAATATGATCATGGCTGATCATCCAAAATCAGTACCCCGTTCCAGCTTTTTCCCCATATCCCTTGATTCCGTTAGCCCTCAGAGCTAAATCTAACTCTCTCTTGAAAACATCCGGACCCCTTATCCTTAAACTGTGTGACCCCTGGTTCTGGACTCCCCCAACATGGGGAACATTTTTCCTACATCTAGCCTGTCCAATCCCTTAAGAATTTTGCATGTTTCTAAATGATCCACTCTCATCCTTCTAAATTCCAGCGAATACAAGCCCAGTCGACCCCATTCTTTCATCCTTTTTATCCACTTGAACCACTCACATTCGGAGATATTTTAGCCCAAGGGTTAGCAATGTTGTTTAATTCAAGGCTCGATTTATGGTAATTATTTTACAAAAGAGAATTTCAAACTACATTAAAAACAAATATAATGAATTATCCCAAACCCTCCTAATTAGTAGAGCGAGATATGCAATTAGCTGTCATTATCACTTTGATAATGACATGCGCAAACAATAATGTAAGGATTAGGATTCCGACTTCAGTTAGCCGCCAGCCAGTGCTTCAGACAGTCACAAAATGCTGGAGTAACTCAGTGAGACAGGCAGCATCTCTGGAGAGAAGGAATGGGTGACGTTTCGGGCCGAGACCCTTCTTCAGGCCAATGCTGTGCCACGCTGTGCTGTTACTGGCTCGATGGGCCGAATGTACTACACCTGCACCTATTTTCTATGTTTTCTATGTTATAATTAAGCCATGCTTAGAACATGCTGTCAAAGGTTATATGTCTAGCCAACAAAAGATCATTAAGGAAACGGGCGGCCATGGTGGCGCAGCAGTAGAGTTGCTGCCTTTACAGCTCTTGCAGCGCCGGAGACCCGGGTTCGATCCCGACTACGGGTGCTGTCTGTACGGAGTTTGTCCGTTCTCCCCGTGACCTGCGTAGGTTTTCTCTGAGATCTTCGGTTTCCTCCCACACTCCCAACGACGTACAGGTTTGTAGGTTAATTGACTAGGTATAAATGTATATTGTCCCCCAGTGTGTGTAGGGTGGTGTAACGGGCCTGTCCCAATTGGGTGTCATTTGCGTGCGCGTCGTGATGCGTGCATGGTGCGTATTACGCACGCATGGTGCGTGGTGATGTAGGCAGTGTCGCGCGTGGCACCCCAGGATTTTGGTAAGCACTAAATCTTCGCGTGCCATCTGCGGGATGCACAAATGACGGCCAAGTGGGACAGGCCCTTTAGTGTGCGGGGATCGCTGGTCGGCGCGGACTCGGTGGGCTGAAGGGCCTGTTTCTGCGCTGCGCATGGAGAAAATCGATAATGCTGTAATCTAGGTACAGTGGTAGTGGGGATCGCCATGTAGTTGTCGGTAGTCGAGGTAGTCGTAGGAAGTTTTAGATAATCGCTTTTGCTGACCGGTCATTTTTACCTGTTCATTGGGGGAAAAACGTAAACAGGAGATTTCAGAACCAAGGATAACTGACCGGTAAAGTTAAATGCCCGCCGAACTTCACAGCTGTGTATCTCTAGTTTATTCAAAGTTGTCTGGCTTCTTAAAAGTTGTCTCCACTCCTTCTCCCCCCCCCCCCCTCCCCTCTTTTGAAGGACTTATGGGGCTTTTTCACGGGGCGAGTTGACGCAAGATAAAGAGTTCCCACGGTACTCGGCATTTCTGTTATTTGTGCGAGTGACTTGTCCGTTTCCCGAGCTTTCGCGTTAAATCTTGAATTAACATCGTGAACTACACGTGACACAAATGATGTAACTGTTTTTTTCACACACTATAAATATCCTCCCTTGGTTGAATTGGCTCATTTGGAGACATGTTTTACTGTGTATGTGGGAGACACAGATGGACTGAGCACAGTACCTCGGTCTTACTGTGTGTGGGAGAGGGGGAGAAAGAGACGTACACTCACAGAGGCAGAGTCTCTCAGCCTGTGTAAGAGGGAGGGAGAGAGAGAGAGAGGCACACACAAGGTGGATGTGAAATCTCACCTGCCTGTTTCAGTGACAGACACCCGCCGCCAGTAAATGAAGACACCCCCATCTGTCTCCCCCTCCTCTCCCTCGACTCCCCCACCTTTCCCTCGCAACTCCAGTCCCGTCCCGACCCCCTGGGAAACTGAATAGAGCAACAATATAGATATAGAAACTGAAACAATATAGAAACTGAATAGCGCAACATGGCAAAAACATCTCTGACACGCTTTACCCCCTTTCTTTGAGATTTTCTGGGAGCCATCTCTGCAAGTGTTCCTGTTAAAAAGATTATCCAACAATGACAATTAGGTGGGACGTCCTCGAAGGACACATGTTCCCTTGTCGATATTGAGACCACCTGTTTTACTCACCTTCTGTCCCCTCTGTCCAGCTTCCGGGTTTACCGTTCGCAGGAGTTCCCACGCGCTATATCTCTAAAATCTGAAGTTAGGTAATGTCTAAAGGAACTGCAGACGCTGGTTAATGCTGGTTAATACGCACAGAAGGACACAAAATGTTGGTGTAACTCAGCAGGTAAGTCAGATCTGGGAAGAAAAACATAAAAAGCTGGAGTAAGTCAGCGGGTCAGGCAGCATCTCTGGAGAAAAAGAATAGGTGACGATTCGAATCAGAGCCCTTCTTCAGACAGCCTAATCGGAATTGAGTCTGAAGATGTGTCTCGTCCCGAAACATCAGCTTTTTTTCTCCAGAGATGCTGCTTGACTCGCTGAGTTACTCCAGCTTTTTATGTCTGTCTTCGGTTTAAACCAGCATGTGCAGTTCACTCCTTACACGGGTCTCTGTACAACATTGATTGGTAGCGTTCCGGACCCTGCTTCGGAAAGGCATCGATCTCTCAAAGAAGTACACGTGAAAAATTTCTCACGGACCATAAAAATGCGTAACCTTTCAGTAAAGTCCCTTTTAAAGTCCCTTTTAAAGATTATAGTTATTTTCTTGAATCTCATTAACATAACTCATGAATAAGTTGATGTCCATATGCGGATGCAAATCTTTATTTTTATTTATTTTTTAAATTCAATCCCACAGAAGATAATTTTTACTCACCTTCTGTCCCCTCTGTCCAGCTTCCGGGTTCACCGTTCGCAGGAGTTCCCACGGTACCCGCAAGAGTTATTACGGATATCGCACTGGCCACTACGTTCATATAATGTTGCAATACTCAACCATAAGTGTACAAGTCAATCTTGGAGAAATTCAAACTTTCTTGAATTTTCTCCCGAGTGACCAAGTTACACGATGACCTGCCGTTAGCGCCACGGTGGTCCACGAATGCCGTACAGTTATCGCACGAGGTTCCCACGATGTTAAACTCCGGTTAACTCTTGCGTCAAGTCGCCCCGTGAAAAGGCCGCTTTACCGTACACTGTGCCTTAGCCGTTTAATTACAGCGCCAACCTTCCTGTTCATCGCGGTGTGTGTCTGTATCACCTTAGCTTTGCACCGTGTGAATGTCAGACAGCGCTCCCCCCCCCGCTTGCCCTGGCCCCCGCCTTTGCGATGTGTGTGTGTGTTCCACTCTGACAGTCGCTGTTTCAGTTCCCGGTTTTTCGGGAGACTGCAGGCAACTTGACAGTCGCTGGCAGACCGCTGAAAAAACGCCTAAGTGGGACGGGCCCATAAGGCAATGTTTAAGAAACATTTAGACGGGTACATGAACAGGGAAAATGGTCCCCGTGTTGGGGGAGTCCAGAACCAGGGGTTTAGGACTGAGATGAGGAAATACCTTTTCACCCAGAGAGTTGTGAATCTGTGGAATTCTCTGCCACAGAAGGCAGTGGAGGCCAATTCACTGGTTGGTTTCGAGAGAGAGTTGGATAGAGCTCTTAGGGCTAAAGGAATCAAGGTATATGAGGAAGAAGCAAGAACGGGGTACTGATTGTGGATGATCAGCCATGATAATTTTGAATGGCGGTACTGGCTCGTAGGGCCGAATGGCCTACTCCTGCACCTAGATTCTATGTTTCTATGTTTGGAGTGTATGAGCCAAACAGAGGCAGGTGGTACTAGTGTAGCTGGGACATGTTGACCGGCGTGGGCAAGTTGGGCCGAAGGGTGTGTTTCCACGCTGTATCACTCCATGACTCCATGCGGTGGGTTGAAGTGCTTCTTGCTGTGTTTCTTCTCTCTCCGCCTCTGTCACAAAGACAAGTGAGAAAGATTAGCAATTAATTTCTAATTGCTTTTTGCTAAATGCACAACGCAACAGTACTTGTGCATTGTAATCCGTTTCTGATATACTGTCTCATTGACTTTGGCCACTGCTAATGTAATATGTGTTATCTAAGCCAGTGCTTCTTAAACTGGCAAATGGTTCACCCAGGGGCTAATCAAATTATTTTGGGGTGAATGAAGGGTGAATGACTTAATTTATTCAGATTTAAAAAAAATATATATATATATATATATAATATTCATTTATATATTTATTTATTCATTTATATATCTATATATTTTTAATATATTTATTGATGTGTATATATTTATATATATTTTCATTTATTTATTCATATATATATATATATATATATATATATATATTAGTTATGTATATATATATTGATATCCCCTACATCCCTGTCGAAGTGGGATGCAGGGGATTTGTTGCTACATCTATGACCAGGCTATTAAAGAAAATGGGGGTGAGGGGTCGCTCCCTCCAACAAGCAATCAAGTCAATATCAAATCCTGCAGAAAAAAGCAGCAATTGGATTTGGATCAAAAGGATAGACAACAATTGGGCTGCAAGATGAAGACAGGAGGGTATGGAATTGAGGGCGGGAGGGAGGGGGTGGTTGTAACTGGGACGCCAGGTATCACCGTTGAGCCCTCTGGAGACGTTGCGGGCTTATCAATGAAACGTCAAAGAAGGGGGGTGCCCACATGATGACCCGGAGGACGTACCTACCCGACCTTTCACCACTCCAATCCCACTGCAAATAGCACGAGTGTCGACTTATTACAGGCATTGTAACATCAAGTCCCATTAGCTCTACATATAATATATATTGATTTATTTATTCATTTATTGGTATGTATTTATATATTTATTTGTGTGTGTATGTTTGTGTGCGTATGTGTGTGTGCGTGTGCGTGTGTGTGCGTGTGCGTGTGTGTGTGCGTGTGTGTGTGCGTGTGCGTGTGTGTGTGCGTGTGTGTGTGCGTGTGTGTGTGCGTGTGTGCGTGTGCGTATGTGTGTGCGTGTGTGCGCGTGTGTGTGTGTGTATATATATATATATGTATATATTTGTGTATATATATATTTTTTTATATTTATATATTTCTTTCTTTAAAAAGGCATGGCCATTAAAGTGGTTAGTAAACTCTTGTTGGTTTTAATGGCAGTGGAAATTTGATATTTTTTCTTCTCTAACTACGGTTTTCTAATTTTAAAGTAGCAGGATATTTCCCAAATTTACTGTAACTTAACATTTTAGGGAAGGCCATGGTTTATTGAGCTGGTTTTCCAAGAAAACAACTGCAGTAATCAAAGCCCAAAAGATTAGGATGGGGCTGAAGCCCAGTGTTTACACGTTGGAATGGGTTGTTTATCATTCTAATCGAATGATTTTCCAACTCCAGTGGTAATTAAACTGTTCTTTCATTCTGTTTTCTTTACATATTTTTTAGGATGTTTAAGAAGTTGAATAAAATAAACACTTAAGAAATTAGTTAATTCATGGTTTTTGCTCATGTGACAAAATAAATTATATATAGAATTATACACAAGGGAGAGAGAATAAGACAAAGTTACTAAAATACATAAGAAAATGTAGTCGAGGGTGAATTAGATTCTGTGATAAACTCAAGGGTGAATGACACTGAAATAGTTTAAGATGCACTGCTCTAAGCAACTGTTCAGTTCAGCTCAGTTTAGTTTATTGTGTAAAATCATGAGAGGAATAGATCGGGCAGATGCAGAGTCTCTTGCCCAGAGTAAGAAACAGATAGACAGCTACATGGATAGGACAGGTTTAGAGTGATATGGGCCAAATGCAGGCAGGTGGGACTAGTGTAGATGATACATGTTGGTCGCAGTGGGCAACTTGGGCCGAAGGGCCTGTTACCACTCTGTGTGAATCTAAGACTCTATGGATAAGTGAAAAATAGCTCTTAGACTGGTTCAGAGAGGTGGAGACAGACATGGGTTGTTTTAGTGTGATGTAGAGTAGCCCACAGCTCACACAAACCAGTTTCCACATAATTCCTCACTTTCCACCACAGTCTTAGCCCCTCCAGAACATTACATTTACATGTCTTATTTCTCCCTTTTATACCTGTTGCTGTGTGCAACAATAATTCAGGAATTTCCAGAGCAGAATTCTTTGGAATTCCTTTGCCACGCGGCTACACGGTGCCGCAGCGGTAGAGTTGCTGCCTCACGGCGCCAGAGACCCGGGTTCGATCCTGACTACGGGTGCTGTCAGTACGGAGTTTGTACGTTCTCCCCGTGACCTGCGTGGGTTTTCCCCGGGAAGATCTGGCTTCCTCCCACAATCCAAAGACGTGCAGGTTTGTAGGTTAACTGGTGATCACTAGGTACAGCAAGCATTCTACAGTCACGCCAAAGCCAATTAATTATTGGTTAACTTCGAAGGAGCATAATCTCAGTGAATAACGTTATTGTCAAGCAAATTGCTATCCAGTCCTCTAATTCCACTGCCCCAGTCAGTTCGCAGTCACTATCATAAGGTAGCAATGTTACAAAATTTTGAGATTTGAAATATCAAGTCTGCAATTTATCCCATCAGATAAAGCATAAAAAGAAGTTTAATTTGACACCTAATTCACTTTCATATCTCAAGTATTTAAAAAGTTATGGCCATTTTCATACTCAGAAATTAGCATCTTGTTCCCTATTGATTTCCTATGGACATAACAAAAAAGCTGTGATCGTGGACAGTCAAAAGCCCATAACTTTCTTAAAAAATAAGAGAACTGAATGAAATTTTCAGTTATCATAGATTGAAGCATTCTGAAACAAATATAAAATAATCTTACTTGGATGACCTGAAATTAAAGCATATAATTAGTTAGTTACCCAATTGTAGCTAATTTCAAACTTCAATTACTAGATCTAAACATCTATCCATTTCTTAATAAATGATTAACATTTTTAAATAGCCTAAGTGTCCAAATAATATTCACAAATAATTCACAATAAAACATGATTTTTAAATCTCATTTACATTAATTTATAGGCCAAATGGAAGGAATTTAGTGTTCAATTGCTGTAAATTAAAGTCCATTTAAATCAGCTTTCTAGGGGGATCCTGTGAACGCGCTGGTTTAGAGCGTTCACATTGCGGTAGATTTGTGCCTCAAATGCCCAGAAAAATACTGCGGGATATAATGGGGCCCAAATTAGCTAATCGCAACATTAAACTTTGTATAAAGGGATCTTAAGAAGCCCTTTTTAATGTAAAAATAAACAGCCTACCTCCTGTTGTCCCCTGTATGAGATCCAGCCGCTTGCCGGCCGTCGGGGGTTTAGAGGTTAATTTTTAAACTACTATAACACTTAGATAAAGCTCTTAAAACTAATAATAGCTCAAGCGACGGAATCTGCCAGCGAATTTTCGTTAATAATTAACTAGGCTGAACATCCTCGATTTGAACAGCCTAGAGAAAATCGCGTTTTAAACCCGCCCCCCTCTAAACGGCGCCAAAATCGCGCACACAGGCTGGGACAGATTTTCAGCGACGCTTCAAGTACGCTTTGCAACATACCTACATGAGGTCATAACCTCATAGGTTCATAACTGATATGAGAAGAATTCGGCCATTCAGCCCATCCAGTCTACTCCGCCATTCAGTCATGGCTGATTTATCTCTCCCATTCTCCTGCCTTCTCCCTATTACCCCTGACACCCGTACTAATCAAGAATCTATCTAACTTTCCCGTAAAAATATCCATTGTCTTGGCCTCCACAGCCTTCTGTGGCAATGAATTCCACAGATTCATCACCCCCTCTAACTAAAGAAATTCCTCCTCATCTCCTTCCTAAGGAACGTCCTTTAATTCTGAGGCTGTGCCCTCTAGCCCTGGGCTCTCCCACTAGTGGGAGCATCCTCTACACATCCACTCTATCCAGGCCTTTCACTCCATTACTTCAACTAGAGCCTCGTTCACCATAAAGGAGAATTTTATCTGTAAATGATCAAATAGATCATATTGCTGTGAGGCAGTGTTTAAATAAAATATCTGTTGTATTTCTTGTTCCAAGAATTTGGTTGAAGCTTATCAGAGCGTTACAGTAGTTCCTTCAGGGAATTACGGATTTGTTTTCATGGAATGGATTTGGACAAGGAAGCTAGTCCTGGTTATTATTTTCAGCAGCGTGAGTTCATTTTCTTGCTGAGACTCTTCGCTGAACAGAACTGAGTCAGCAGTTTGGAGCTCGGAGCTCCCGTGAAGCCATGATGTTTGGGGCACGCTGGCGCGGCGGGAGAGTTGCTGCCTCACAGTGCCCGAGACCCGGGTCCGATCCCGACGACGGGTGCTGTCTGTACGGAGTTTGCCTGTTCTCCCCGTGACCTGCAGCGTGGGGTTTCTCCGGGTACTCCGGTTTCCTCCCACACGTACAGGTTTGTAGGCTACTTAGCTTTGGTAAAGATTGTAAATTGTCCCTGGTGTGTGTGGGATAGTGCGAGTGTTGCGGGGATCGCAGGTCGGCGTGGACTCGGTTGGCCGAAGGGCCTGTTTCCACGCTGTATCTCTAAACTAAACTAAACTAAAATGCACCTATGACAGGCACATGCTGAGGGGTTGTAATATATACATTACTGTCCCAAGAATGAAGTATAGGAGGATGAGGGAGTGTGGGGGTGTTAGCCAAGGGGAGGATGAGGCTGGATTCCTGACACTCCTTTTCAATAGGAACAGGTTGCCAATGTTTACTTACACATGGACTCATTGAGGCATAGAGTGATAAAGCGTGGAACCAGGCCCTTCGGCCCAACTTCCCCATGCCGGCCAACACGTCCCAGCTACACTAGTCCCACCTGCCTACATTTGGCCCATATCCTCCAAACCTGTCCTATCCATGTACCTGTCTAAATGTTTCTTAAACGTTACGATAGTCCCTGCCTCAACTACCTCCATACACGTTCCATACACCCACCACCCTCTGAGTAAACTAACAACCGTTGTTGACAAGGGTTTTGAAGAAGGGTTTTGACCTGAATCATCACCACCCTTGTTCTTCAGGGTTGCTACACCCACCCTTTGTGTAAGAAAGTTTCCCCTCCAGTTTAGTTTAATTTATAGATATAGCACTGAAACATTCCCTTCGGCCCACCGAGCCCGCACCAACCAGCGCTCCCCACACACTAACACTACCCCACACACACTAGGGACAATTTACAATGACACCAAAGCCAAATAGGCTACAAACCTGTGCGCCTTTGGAGTGCGGGAGGAAACCGGAGCACCCGGAGAAAACCCACGCACGCAGGTCACGGGGAGAACGTGCAAACTCCGTACAGACAGCACCCATGTTCAGGATCGAACCCGGGTCTCTGTGCGCTGTGAGGCAGCAACTCTACCGCTGCGCCACCGCACCGCCCATGCCGGTTACTATGAAATCTTCCCCCCACCCTCTCCCCTTAAAGCTAGGTCCTCTGCTTTTTGATTCCTCTACTCTGGGTATAAGGCTCTGTGCGTTTACCAATAGGCATTTGGTCAAGTTCCAGAGACCAGCTGGAATTCAAATGGAAAAAAAAGGGAATTTGCGGAGGTGAAACTTGTTTCAGCTGCAGGACTGGCTGGTCCCAGCACAAGCCTTAACCCGCAACACTCACCCACCCAGATGGACAATGGCCAAGCTCAGTCTCACCAACACCTTCCCACAGCAGAGTGGCTTACATCCAGAGGTCAGTGGAGAGGAGGGCCAAACAGATGTGAGAACACTCACTGCTTGGTGTGCCAGGCCAACGTGCTGAGCAGTAAATACCTCTTTGCAAGTATCTATGTGTAAATCACGTACTATCAACACACTTCATTTCAGGTAGTCCTTGATTTCTCCCTCCTTCCCCTCCCCTTCCCAGCTCTCCCACAGCCTACTGTCTCCGCCTCTTCCTATCTTCTACCCCCCCCTCTCCCCCCACCTCCACATCAGTCTGAAGAAGGGTCTCGACCCGAAACGTTGCCTATTTCCTTCGCTCCATAGATGCTGCCTCACCCGCTGAGTTTCTCCAGCACTTTTGTCTACCTTCGATTTTTCCAGCATCTGCAGTTCTTTCTTAAACACTACAATGAACACACGTTTCGTCCTGTAACCACCTCCATTGTAAATGCAGATAGACACAAAGGGCCTGCTGGTTAGTTTAGTTTAGAGATACAGCGCGGCAACGGGCCACTGCACTCTCCCCCCCGATGTCAGAGTCAGAGTCAAAGTCAAAGCCCCCGGCTGGCGATGGCGATTGTCCCGCAGCCATTAAAGCCACGCCGGGTGATGCAAGGCCACGCACCGGGTCTTGGTGTTAGAGCCCCCGGCGTGCGCTCGCAAAGTCCCGCGGCCATTCCAAGCCGCGCGGGGCGGTGCTGTAAGGCCCCGCTCAGGTGCTCTTCAACCCCGCAACTCGGGCGGGAGAAGTCGCCGCTGCGGAAGACCCGAAAAGCGGTCTCCCAGCAGGGACCCGCGGGCTCCCGGTGCCGCCGTCCGCCAAACCCGCAGTTGCAGCCTCCAAAGCTCCGGAGGTCGGGTGGCAGCAGCGCTCCACCACCGCTCCACCCGCTCCGGACTCGGCCAGCCCCATGACGGTGAGTAGTCGGCAGCTCCGCAGCTGGAGCCCCAGGTCATTCCTGTTGGAGGCCGCTCCACGTTGCAGCCCCAACGACAACGGAGACCCGACAAAGAAAAGGCCGGGTCTCCCGTGCAGGGGAAAGATTTTAAAGTTACCCCCTCCCCCCCACCCCACCCCCACCCCCCCACACACATACCCCAACAAAAAAAATAACAAAAACTACACAAAAACGAGACAAAAAATAATAAAACACAGACGGACTGCAGAGGCCGCTGCTGACGAGAGTCGCGCCGCCCACTGAACTAACACTTTCCTACACACACTAGGGACAATTTTACACTTATACCAAGCCAATGAACCTACAAACCTGTACGTCTTTGGAGTGTGGGAGGAAACCAAAGATCTCTGAGAAAACCCACGCAGGTCACGGGGTGAACCGACAAACTCCGTACAAACAGCACCTGTAGTCAGGATTGAACCCGGGTCTCTGGCGCTGTGAGGCAGCAACTCTACCGCTGCGACACCTTGCCCCCTGGGTTACTCCAGTATTTTGTGCCTATCTACAGTAAAAAATAAATAATACGCACATGGCAAGATCTCACAAAGACCGTGTGAATAATTTGATCATTTGATTTAGGTGTTGATTTATGGATAAGTGTTTTTCCAGAAGGGGGAGATATTATTTTCACGTTGTGTCGGGGCATGTTTGGTGAAAACTCACAGAGGGTGTTTCTGGAACGTTGCTGACTCATGAGATGCTTCGAGCCTCGACCCGAAACATAACCTATCCATGTTGTGCATGTGTACCGAGGTGCAGTGAAAAGCTTTTTGTTGCGTGCTAACCAGTCAGCGGAAAGACAACACATGATTACAATCGAGCCATTTACAGTGTACAGATACATGATTAGGGAATAACGTTTAGTACAGGGTAAAGCCAGTAAAGTCCGATCAAGGATAGTCTGAGGGTCACCAATGAGGTAGATAGTAGTTCAGCAGTGCTCTCTGGTTGTGGTAGGATGGTTCAGTTGCCTTAATGAAACCGAGCGTTCTCAACGGTGAGGCAGCAGGGAGGAATATTTATGTTTGGTGCCAGGCCATTATCAACAATAATGGGGAAACCCACGCAGGTCACGGGGAGAACGTACAAACTCCGTACAGACAGCACCCGTGGTCAGGATCTGATGCTGTGATGCATCAACTCTACCGCTGCGCCACAGTGCTGCCCTTAAGTTGCGACACCGCACCTTGTGAGAATAAAATTGATTTGAGATTTGTAGGCGATAGTTGGGCATGAGTATGTTCAGATACTAAAAACTGGGAAGATTTAGTAAAAAAATCAATTTGTTTGGCAGTCAATGAAAGCGTGAGCTCCAAAAGCCATCTAGTTTTCTCAAGGAGGCGGAGGATTGGTTTTGGGAGTACATTACGTGAAACTGCAACGTGAGTAGTTGCTGTCGGGATTAAACTGTCAGCATCTTTCAGTCTTCCTTGGATTTTCATTTAAGCATGAGAAATCTTGAGTGATATCTGCAGGAACACGTTGCAATTAGTTGCTAATAAGGGCATGAAACCATTGTTAATCCCCAGGAGCAGATTTTAAGCTGAGCACACAGGCGTTGAAAGTGTCCCAATGGAATCGTGGCACCCATCCAAATGGACCCAGCCTCATTTAATCTTCAGTTTGTCGTCAATAACTTGAAAATATACTTTCGTCAAAAAAAAACATTAAAAATGCAATTCCTTGGTTTCCAGTCGATTACGCGTTATAGTCTGTGCAGAAGTACACTGCTGGTCAGGCAGCATCTCTGGAGAACGTTGGGTGTTGCCAGGACTCGAGCGTGTGAGCTATAGGTAGAGGTTGAGTATGATGGATCTCCATTCCATGGAGCGCAGGAGGATGAGGGGGTGATCTTATATAGGCATGCAAAATCATGAGAGGAATAGATCAGGTAGATGCACAGAGTCTTTTGCCCAGAGTAGTGGAATCGAGGACCAGAAGACATTGGTTCAAAGTGAAGGGGAAAAGATTTAATAGGAATCCGAGGGGTAACTTTTTCACACAGAGGGTGGTGGGTGCGTGTAACAAGCTGCCAGAGGAGGTAGTTGAGGCTGGGACTATCCCAACGTTTCAGAAACAGTTAGACAGGAACATGGATAGGACTGGTTAGGAAGGATATGGATCAAGTGCAGGCAAGACAGGCTATTATCACAGGCATGAGACAGATACTGAAACAGAAATCTGGCTCTTTATCTGTGCCCTTCGGTGATGTCAAAGTCGGCAAGTTTATGTGTTGCAAAATATGTTCATAGTTTAATTTAGTTTATGTTAGAGTCACAGCGCGGAAACAGGCCCTTCAGCCCAGCGAGTCCATACTGACCAGCGATCCCTGCACATTAGCAGTATCCTACACACACTAGGGACAATTTACATATATACCAAGCCAATTAACCTACAAACCTGCCAGTCTTTGGAGTGTGAGAGGAAACCAGAGATCTTGGAGAAAACCCACGCAGGTCACGGGGAGAACGTACAAACTCCATACTGACAGCGCCCGTAGTCGGGATCGAATCCGGGTCTCTGGCGCTGTGAGGCAGCAACTCTACCGCTGCGCCACCGTGCCGCACTCGTCACAGATTCTACCAATATGTTGCTTTTGATATTATTAATTATTTCTGCCATTATCCTTGAGGTGTGACATCCTTCCCTCTTATCTGCCCTGATTTTTTAAAACACTTTTATGAAATTGAATTTGAGAAAAGTGTCTGCAAATCCACAATCTCCGATGTTACATCTCATTAGGTTTGGTAAAACATTCTTAATCTGAATTACAAATCCCCCTCGTTGACGGTAATTGAAAACTATTCCACATGCCAGGAAATCAACCCTTAATGTGATCTGAGTCACAAAGCAGTGGGTTAGGTTACCAAAATGGCAGCTTGATCTTATCGCAAGCCTTGTTATTAAATTACATCCTTTCAACGGATTGCTAAAAAACTAGAATTTGCAGATATGCAGAAAGCCATGAAAGGATTAGAGAATTGGAAGCCAAGTTAAGACAGTGATGTGAAGAAAGGGGGGGGGGGGGAGTGGACAGAGGAAACATGTACAAACAAGGTGGAGGGTCGGAGCGGTGAGGGCTTGAATCGGGCACGGGGCTTGTTCTCGCGGAGACCCAGGACCGTTGGAGACAGCGGTGGAGGGTCAGAGCGGTGAGGGCTTGAATCGGGCACGGGGCTTGTTCTCGCGGAGACCCAGGACCGTTGGAGACAGCGGTGGAGGGTCAGAGCGGTGAGGGCTTGAATCGGGCACGGGGCTTGTTCTCGCGGAGACCCAGGACCGTTGGAGACAGCGGTGGAGGGTCAGAGCGGTGAGGGCTTGAATCGGGCACGGGGCTTGTTCTCACAGAGACCCAGGACCGTTGGAGACAGCGGTGGAGGGTCAGAGCGGTGAGGGCTTGAATCGGGCACGGGGCTTGTTCTCACAGAGACCCAGGACCGTTGGAGACAGCGGTGGAGGGTCAGAGCGGTGAGGGCTTGAATCGGGCACGGGGCTTGTTCTCGCGGAGACCCAGGACCGTTGGAGACAGCGGTGGAGGGTCAGAGCGGTGAGGGCTTGAATCGGGCACGGGGCTTGTTCTCGCAGAGACCCAGGACCGTTGGAGACAGCGGTGGAGGGTCAGAGCGGTGAGGGCTTGAATCGGGCACGGGGCTTGTTCTCGCGGAGACCCAGGACCGTTGGAGACAGCGGTGGAGGGTCAGAGCGGTGAGGGCTTGAATCGGGCACGGGGCTTGTTCTCGCGGAGACCCAGGACCGTTGGAGACAGCGGTGGAGGGTCAGAGCGGTGAGGGCTTGAATCGGGCACGGGGCTTGTTCTCGCGGAGACCCAGGACCGTTGGAGACAGCGGTGGAGGGTCAGAGCGGTGAGGGCTTGAATCGGGCACGGGGCTTGTTCTCACAGAGACCCAGGACCGTTGGAGACAGCGGTGGAGGGTCAGAGCGGTGAGGGCTTGAATCGGGCACGGGGCTTGTTCTCGCGGAGACCCAGGACCGTTGGAGACAGCGGTGGAGGGTCAGAGCGGTGAGGGCTTGAATCGGGCACGGGGCTTGTTCTCACAGAGACCCAGGACCGTTGGAGACAGCGGTGGAGGGTCAGAGCGGTGAGGGCTTGAATCGGGCACGGGGCTTGTTCTCGCGGAGACCCAGGACCGTTGGAGACAGCGGTGGAGGGTCAGAGCGGTGAGGGCTTGAATCGGGCACGGGGCTTGTTCTCGCGGAGACCCAGGACCGTTGGAGACAGCGGTGGAGGGTCAGAGCGGTGAGGGCTTGAATCGGGCACGGGGCTTGTTCTCGCGGAGACCCAGGACCGTTGGAGACAGCGGTGGAGGGTCAGAGCGGTGAGGGCTTGAATCGGGCACGGGGCTTGTTCTCGCGGAGACCCAGGACCGTTGGAGACAGCGGTGGAGGGTCAGAGCGGTGAGGGCTTGAATCGGGCACGGGGCTTGTTCTCGCGGAGACCCAGGACCGTTGGAGACAGCGGTGGAGGGTCAGAAACCGGGAGGGCTTGAATCGGGCACGGGACTTGTTCTCGCGGAGACCCAGGACCGTTGGAGACAGCGGTGGAGGGTCAGAGCGGTGAGGGCTTGAATCGGGCACGGGGCTTGTTCTCGCGGAGACCCAGGACCGTTGGAGACAGCGGTGGAGGGTCGGAGCTTACCAAATCCCGTGACGTTCCACACTCCATAGGGAGGGTTTCTGGGGAAGCCGCTGATTGGTGGGAGCAGACTAGAGGAAGCAGCTGATTGGGTGCAACCTCAGGTTAGCATTTCTGCTTTTTGGTTAAAGGTACAGTGATTTAGTAAGGGTACAGTGAGCTAAGGGAGGCTAGGGAAGCGGAAAATCAAAATGTGACAGGAGGATCCAGAATGTGTGAAGATAAAGCTCTAGATGTAAAAGGGGCAATAACGGAAGGAAGGGTAGTAAAAATCATCTGAAAGTGCTTTATCTAAATGCGCTGTACACGGTATTAGTGAGACCACATTTGGAATACTGTGTACAGTTCTGGGGTCCATACTTAAGAAAGGATGTACTAGCCCTGGAGGCAGTGCAGCGAAGGTTTACAAGATTAATTCCTGCAATGAGGGGATTGACATATGAGGAAAGGTTAAGTAAGCTGGGACTCTACTCTTTGGAGTTTAGAAGAATGAGAGGCGATCTCATTGAAACGTATAAGATCGTGAGGGGCCTTGATCGGGTGGATGCACCGAGGATGTTCCCAATGATCGGGGAAACTAGAACTAGGGGACATAGTTGCAGAGTGAGGGGGGGCTCTTTTAAAACTGAGATGAGGAAGAACTTCTTCACCCAGAGGGTGGTTAGTTTGTGGAGTTCACTGCCCCAGGGAGCAGTGGAAGCAGAAACGTTAAATTTATTTAAGTCAAAAATAGATGGTTTTTTAGCTGCCAAGGGGATAAGGGGCTACGGGGAGAGGGCAGGGATATGGACCTAGGTATGGTTAGTATAGTAGACCTGAGTGATCTCCTGGACAAGTGTCGATCGCCTGGATTGGGGTCGGAGAGGAATTTCCCGGATTTTTTTTCCCGAATTGGACCTGGGTTTTTATCCGGTTTTTTGCCTCCCCCAGGAGATCACGCGGTTCTTGGGGTGGAGAGGGGTGTTAGCGGTATAGAGGGGAGGGTAGTGTCTTGTGTTCTGTGTCTTGTGTCTACTGTTTGTGGGTAAGTGTGTCTGTTTAGTGTTCAGCCATGAGTGAATGGCGGTGCGGGCTCGACGGACCTGATGGTCTACTCTCGCACCTACTTTCTATGATTCTATGATTCTATGAACTCAGTGGGTCAGGCTGCAGCTCTGGAGAAAAAGAATAGGTGACGTTTCTGGTCAAAAACGTTCTTCAGACGGGTTACGACAGCATTTTGTGTCTATCTTCGGTGTCAGGTCGGGGGGGAGTTCCCCCCGCCCCCCCCCCCCCCACCCCCCGCCACGGGTACCATGTAACCCCCGTGCTGCCTGCTCGGTCGGATAGTCGGCGACTAAACCGTCTCCCCCACCTGGTTTGCCAGGCGAGGAGGGGGCTGTGGACCCCCAGCAGGACCAAAAAACAAGACCTGTCAAAGGGCGGATGAGCTCCTAGCGAGCCAACGGCCATCCACAGTTGCGATCGCTGTCATACATAGCATTGTAAGGAATGATGATAAAGCACACACACACACACACCAAAATCCTAGGTTAATTGGCTTCGGTAAAATTGTAAATTATCCTTAGTGTGTAGGATGGTGCTAGTGTGTGAGGATCGATGTTTGGCAAGGACTCGGTGGGCCGAAGGGCCTGTTTCCACGCTGTATCTCTAAACCATACCAAACTAAACTTGACCTAAACTAATGAAGCCAATATTCGTACTGAAGATAGACATAAAAAGCTGGAGTAACTCAATGGGGCAGGCAGCATCTCTGGAGATGCGGTGTTTAAAAAAGGACTGCAGATGCTGGAAAAATCGAAGGCGGACAAAAATGCTGGAGAAACTCAGCGGGTGAGGCAGCATCTATGGAGCGAAGGAAATAGGCGACGTTTCAGGTCGAAGAAGGGTCTTGACCCGAAACGTCACCTATTTCTCCAGCATTTTTGTCTACCTTTATACTAAAAACCTGATTGTCAGTGGAGGGCTGGTGACAGGAATTGGTTCAATCAGGGATTAAATTAATTTTTCCGTGTCGTTTATTGGATGAATTGTACAGGGTGTGTGGAATGAACAGTCTTGATGGAGTAGGTGACCTTTCCTTGTTCCAACACGGTGACAATATATCACCTGTGGAATGTAGATTGTAAAGGTTGCTTGCAGAGATTGTGTATTCGATGGCACCGACAAGACATCATTGGCATTTCAATTCTCCATAAATCTGTCAGGATTAAAGGAAAAGACTCATTGGCAGGTCCCAAGCCTGTGACTTATTATTTAATTATCTCTCAGTCAGCGACTTCAACCTGAAATTTCGGAGGCAGCATCAACATAATCCTTCATGACTCCTCATGTGTAGAAAGGAAAGGAAAGGAATAGGCGACGTTTCAGGCCGAGACCCTTCTTCACTGCAGAGGGTGGTGAAAATTGCCCAACGCATCACCGGTTCCTCGCTCCCCTCCATTGAGTCTGTCCAAAGCAAGCGTTGTCTGCGGAGGTCGCTCAGCATCGCCAAGGACTGCTCTCACCCCAACCATGGACTGTTTACCCTCCTACCATCCGGGAGGCGCTACAGGTCTCTCCGTTGCCGGACCAGCAGGTCCAGGAACAGCTTCTTCCCGGCGGCTGTTACACTACTCAACACTGTACCTCGGTGACTGCCAATCACCCCCCTCCCCGGGACACTCCTCCCACAGGAAAAACACTATGTCTGTATGCATGTAAATGGATTTATTTATTGCTCATATTCTACGTCGCTCTTCCAGGGAGATGCTAACTGCATTTCGTTGTCTCTGTACTGTACACTGACAATGACAATTAAAGTTGAATCTGAATCTGAATCTGAATCTTCAGACTGCTACGAAGAAGTCTGAAGAATGGGTCTCGAACCGAAACGTCACCTATTCCTTTTCACCAGAGATGCTGCCTGACCTGCTGTGTTACTCCAGCTTTTTGTGTCTTCTTTGTCGGTTATTATATTCCTCATATTAAGTGGTATGAGACCGAAGATCTCGGAGAAAACCCACGCAGGTCACGAGGTAACTCAGCGGGACAGGCAGCATCTCTGGAGAGAAGGAATGGGTGATGTTTCGGGTCTCGGCAATGTTCTTTGTCTTTCTTGCATATATGTGCTCGAAATCCAGTCCATGGCGGGTCATGAGTGCGATCTAAAAATTTTTTTTTTATGCATCCAAGACTACACGATTACTTGGGGAACCATAAAAATGCTCAAAGCTTCGATTTTCCAGCATCTGCAGATCCTTCTTAAGCATAAAAATGCTCAACGTGTGCGGGAGATCCGCCATGATTGGTTGGCAGAATAGACTTGATAATAATAATAATAATAATGGATGGGATTTATATAGCACCTTTCTAATACTCAAGGCGCTTTACATCGCATTATTCATTCACTCCTCAGTCACACTCGGTGGTGGTAAGCTACTTCTGTAGCCACAGCTGCCCTGGGGCAGACTGACGGAAGCGTGGCTGCCAATCTGCGCCTACGGCCCCTCCGACCACCACCAATCACTCACACACATTCACACACATTCACACACAGGCAAAGGTGGGTGAAGTGTCTTGCCCAAGGACACAACGACAGTATGCACTCCAAGCGGGATTCGAACCGGCTACCTACCGGTTGCCAGCCGAACACTTAGCCCATTGTGCCATCTGTCATCCCAATGGGCTGAATGGCCTGCTTCTGCTCCTATGACCTATGAACGGATGAATCTAAGATATCCTTTCCCCTCGTTGGTTCTGCACTGCACTGATCTAAGTAAAATTCTCATCCACACTCCAGGAATTCTATCTTCACAGTGAATTGCAAATTTACTTTGACCATTCAATGGACCCATTCACCTACTCATATCTGCTATTATCACAGTACTTTCTCCATCTGACGTTACTTCCTACATTACCACTACTGTGTCCTTGTTGGCAACACGGTGGCGCAGCGGTAGAGTTTCTGCCTTACAGCGCCATATACCCGGGTTCGATCCTGACTCTGAGTTCTGTCTGTGCAGAGTTTTACGTTCTCCCCGCGACCTGCGTGGGTTTTCCTCCCACGTTCCTAAAAAAAGACGTATAGGTTTTATAGTTAGTTGGCTTTGGTAAAAATTGTAAATTCTCCCTCGTGTGTGTCGGATAGTGTTGGTGTGGGTGATCGCTGGTCGGTCGGACTTGGTGGGACGAAGGGCCACTATCTCCAAACTAAACTAAACTAAACTACACTGCGTCAGGATCAGCTTTGAAACCAGTTCCACAACCACAGATCGACACAGAATGCTGGAGAAACTCGGCGGGACAGGCAGCATCTCTGGAGAGAAGGAATGGGTGACTGCTCGTCTGAAGAAGGGTCTCGTCCCAAAAGTCACCCACTCCTTCTCTCCTGAGATGCTGCCTGTCCCGCTGAGTTACTCCAGCATTTTGTGTCTACCTTCGATTTAAAGCAGCATCTGCAGTTCTTTCCTAACCATTTCATTTATCCCTGCAGCTTCAGAAATTCACACCAATCTGCATCTCAACAAAAGGCATAGCGAGGATCATAATGTCAAAAACATTTTTTTACTCTCAAAATCCGCCAATCTTTCTCTTTAAGATTCAGATTCAATTTTAATTGTCATTGTCAGTGTACAGTACAGAGACAACGAAATGCATTAAGATGCAAGCTGGTGAACAGCAGTGAAAAATGGGGTGGAGAAATGTAGTGCTGTCAGAACTGGGCATCTGAATAGGATGACAACAGTGTATTAATTAGTGTCTGAATGTCAAGGATGTTAACACAAGTGCACTTGCATTCTGTCTTAAAAAAGCCTGCGAGCAAACACAGCTTCTGAAGCCAGAGGGGCCCCAAAATAGAATTTCATCTTTTCCTACAAAATGCCCTTCGACTTTGAAGTTTTTGCCTCCACAAAATCTCCACTTCTTGTCCTTAACGCTGTTGCCTGAAGCTGGCATTAGACACTGCACCAACTCCTTGATAGCACTGTGCAATTTCAATCCATTTGCCGACCCTTACAAGTGAGTCTGTGCAACAATACTTTCTTCTGCAGCTCATTTCCCACACAATGCTCGCTGAATCTCTGTGTGTCTGAAGAAGGGTCACGATCCGAAACGTCATCCGATCCTTCTCGCCAGAGATGCTGCCTGTCCCGCCGAGTTACTCCAGCATTCTGTTTCTATAAATGAAATGGTTGACTTTTTCACACAGAGAGTTGTGAGTCTGTGGAATTCTCTGCCTCAGAGGGCGGTGGAGGCCGGTTCTCTGGATACTTTCAAGAGAGAGCTAGATGGGGCTCTTAAAGATAGCGGTGTCAGGGAATATGGGGAGAAGGCAGGAACGGGGTACTGATTGTGGATGATCAGCCATGATCACATTGAATGGCGGTGCTGGCTCGAAGGGCCAAATGGCCTACTCCTGCACCTATGGTCTATTGGCTACTGATGTGTTATTGTGTTAACAGGCTCGTAAAGCTACAGATAACAAGAATTCCATTGTTTCGTTGCCAATACACATGGTGATGAATTAGTTTAGTTTAGTTTAGAGATACAGCGCGGAAACAGGCCCTTCGGCCCATCGAGTCCACACCGACCAGTGATCCCTGTGCACAAGCACTATCCTACACACACACTAGGGCCAATTTACAATGTTAACAAAAAAAATTAACCAACAAACCTGTAAGTCTTTAGTGTGTGGGAGGAAACCGGAGCACCCGGGGAAAACCCACGCAGGCCATGGGGAGAACGTACAAACTCCATACAGACCGCACTCACTGTCAGAATTGAACCCTGGGTTCCCTTGCGCTGTAAGGCAGCAACTCTACCGCTGCACCACCCCTAGTTCCTCTTAATTCTTATGGCCAGTGAGTGGATTTGTTGGTGGTCAGGACAGATGACACAGAAAGAGCATTATTGTGAGGCAACAATTGTTTAAAGCAACCAGAATTGATTAGTACGGGAGTCAGAGGTTATGGGGAGAAGGCAGGAGAATGGAATTAGGAGGAAGAGATAGATCAGCCATGATTGAATGGCGGAGTAGACTCGATGGGCCGAATAGCCTGATTCTGCATCTAAAACTTATGAACTTAGGGGAACTTCTTTGGGCTGATGAGTTTTGGCCCTGTCCCACGGTACGAGTTCATTCAAGAGCTCTCCCGAGTTTAAAAAAAAATCAAACTCGTGGTAAGCACGTAGAATGTACGTAGTGGGTACGTCGGAGCTCAGGGACGTCTCTTAGCGGCTCGTAAAGCAAACGGCAGGTACTCGGGAAATGTGGTAAGCTCGGGATGACTCATGAAGGTTTTGAAAAATGTCCACGAGAGCCCCGAGTACCGATGAGCGCCCATTACCGTAAATCTCCGAGTTCGAATCAGGGCAAACTTGGAAGAACTCTTTGAATGAACTCGTACAGTGGGACAGGGCTTTTTCTTTGCTCATGATAACTTTTTTTATTGCAAGATCACATAATAATCTCATAATAAGTCCATGGCGCTATATAAATCCCATCCATTATTATTATTATGTCATAGGAGCAGAATTAACTGCACTTGATAACTAACTGCACCTGTAGACAAGGAGTTGGTGCAATGCTTCATGTTTTTTTAAACTGTGGTCAAATCTGTTTGTGTTTTGCATTTGAAACTGAGGGGGGAAGTAAGGTCATCGTACAACGGAGCTATTATGTCGGCCTAGTTAATATTCATCTGTCGCCCTCTGTAAACAGAATTATTGGGTAGGAGTAAATATATTGCCAAATAAGTAGGCATTCCCACTCCATTGTGAGTACTGAGTACTGGCAACAAGCCAACTCAATGCTAGCATTTCTTTCGAGAGGGCTTGTATACAAAAATAGGGATGTAATGTTGAGGCTCTATAAGGCGCTGGTCAGGCCGCATTTGGAATATTGTGAGCAATTTCGGGCACCGTATCTGTGGAAGGATGTGCTGGCTCTGGAGAGGGTCCAGAGGAGGTTTACGAGAATGATCCCAGGAATTAGTGGTAGACAAAAATGCTGGAGAAACTCAACGGGTGCGGCAGCATCTATGGAGCGAAGGAAATAGGCAACGTTTCGGAACGAAACGTTGCCTATTTCCTTCGCTCCATAGATGCTGCCGCACCCGCTGAGTTTCTCCAGCATTTTTGTCTACCTTCGATTTTCCAGCATCTGCAGTTCCTTCTTGACCAGGGTTAACCTATGATGAGCGTTTGAGTACAGGCACTGGGCCTGTACTCGCTGGAGTTTAGGAGAATAATGGGGAACCCTCATTGAAACATACAGAATAGTGAACGGCTTGGACAGAGTGGATGTGGAGAGGATGTTTCCACTAGTGGGAGAGTCTAGGACTGGAGGTCACAGCCTTAGAATTAAAGGACGTTCTTTTAGGAAGATGAGGAGAAGTTTATTTAATCAGAGGGTGGTGAATCTGTGGAACTCATTGCCACAGAAGGCTGTGGAGACCAAGTCAGTGGATATTTTTAAGGAAGAGATGGATAGATTCTTGATTAGTGTGGGTGTCAGGGGGTTATGGGGAGAAGGCAGGAAAATGGGGTTGGGAGGGAGAGATAGATTAGCCATGATGGGCCGAATGGCCTGATTCTACTCCTATCACTTATGACCTTATGACCTTAAGGCATTGTCAATGTCTCACCTTGGGTCACCTAATGAAACCCTCTTTAGAAAGACTGGCTGCTGCCTTTAAAATAGCACAGAGAGATTTCATGTCTTCCATTTGGTTCAGATGCCTGATAACAGTTGAGAGGAAACTGAACCCGAATCTGGAGGTGTGCGTTTTAATCTCATGAATGAACAACATGAATGAAAGTTACAAAATTCATCTGCAGTAATCTTAACGGTCCATGCATGTTTTTTTCCCCCCCATAATCTTCAAATGATCCAAACACTACATTGGGGGCGGACTGAGAAACAAAGATAACATATCAGTAATTAATGGTAATAAAATGTAATTGCTCTTAGAAAAAAAAAAGCACTGCTGGAAGCAATTACAGCAGGTTAAATGGGGCCAATATGATTTTAATATTGATTTCAGCAAGCCTGTCAAAAGCAACGTAGAAAAGGAAGGATTTTACTGCAATTTTGAAGATTAACTTTAGTCAGAATGCAGAGCTTTTGTGCACATATTGGGCTGCATCAAAGCTGAATGAATCAAATCAAATCAAATTTCACCCCTGCCATTGGGAAGAAGGTACAGGAGCCTGAAAACTGTAACGTCCAGGTTCAGGAACAGCTTCTTCCCTACAGCAATTAAACCACCACAACCTCAAATAAGCTCTGAACCACATAGACTTGGGGGCATTGGTTTTGTCTTTTTGCACTATTATTGTATGTGTGTACACGCACAAACGCATGCACGCTTGCACACACATGCATGCACACACACACACATATATGCATGCTCACATATGCTTGCACACACATGCATGCACACACACACACGTGCACACACGCACACATGCACGCTCACATATGCTTGCACACACATGCATGCACACACGTGCACACACATGCATGCACACACATATGCACGCTCACATATGCTTGCACACATCCATGCACACACACGTGCACACGCATGCATGCACACACGCATGAACACACACGCATGCATACATGCACACACCCACTTTAATTTATACATCCACATAAAATTAATCTACCATTAATCTTTAAAGAAACATAAAGACCATCAGATTAGATGGAGAGTCTCCGCTGCGATGAGCACCTTTTACAGCTCGTATCTCCTCGACTTCTTCGAATGTGCAGATATCTTTTGCATGATAGCATGGATTCCATCATGGCTGATCTATCGTTCCCTCACAATCCCGTGACCCCTGACGCCTTGTTTGTTTCTACGCTACCTGCCTGACCGTTCTGCTGTTGTCGTTGCAGAGAATTTGCACGTTGGAAGGTGAGGAATACTGCGGTGGAGAGGAGGGACCTCATCCGAAGTCCCATCCCACTCATGCCGGAATTCCAGAGAAGCATCCGCCTGCTTGGGAGGAGGCCGTCAACCCAGCAAGTGATCGACACCGTCATCCGAAAATACGGAACGCATGTCCTCTCATCCGCTATCCTTGGAGGTAGGTTTGTGCAGTTACTTACAGCTCACCTTCAATGTTCGTCAGTGATGCAGCACAACAGCCTTGAAATTCAATCAGGTTGAGATTCAATAGACAATGGGCAATAGGTGCAGGAGTAGGCCATTCGGCCCTTCGAGCCAGCACCGCCATTCAATGTGATCTTGGCTGATCATCCCCAATCAGTACCCCATTCCTGTCTTCTCCCCATATTCCCTGACTGCTATCTTTAAGAGCCCTATCTAGCTCTCCCTTGAAAGCATACAGAGAATTGTCCTCCACTGCCCTCTGAGGCAGAGAATTCCACAGACTCACAACTCTCTGTGTGAAAAAGTGTTTCCTCATCTCCATTCTAAATGGCTTACCCTTTATTCTTAAACTGTGGACCCTGGTCCTGGACTCCCCCAACATCAGTACAGTAGATTTGGTACAGTGAAAATCTTTTGTTTGCATGCTATCCCAAATCAGCGATCAGACCCTTCAGAGTCTGAAGAAGGGTCCCGACCCAAAGCGTCTCCCAACCTTTTTCTCCAGAGATGCTGTCCAGCTATCATGTCCCAGCTACACTGGTCCCACCGGCCTGCGCTCGGTCCATATCCCTCCAAAATTAATTTAATTTAGTTTATTGTCACGTGTTCTGAGGTACAGTGCAATGGTTTTTCTTGCATAAGTCAGCGCAAAGACTATACGTGATTACAATCGAGCCGTCCGCCGTGTACAGATACAGGATAAAGGGAATAATGTTTAGAGCAGGATAGATTCCAGTTAAGTCTGATTATAGACAGTCCGAGGGTCTCTGTGGAGGTAGATGGTATATCAGGACCGGTCTTCAGTTGGTTCAGTTGCCTGATAAAACCAACAAATTGCTTCCATTCACTGATCCGATTGCTCATGTGACCCCAGGCACTGATCATGCCTTTGACTGAGCGGCACGGTGGCGCAGCGGTAGAGTTGCTGCCTCACAGAACCAGAGACCCGGGTTTGATCCTAACCACAGGTGCTGTCTGTGCAGAGTTTTTACCTTCTCCCCATGACTTGTCTGGGTTTGCTCTGGGTGCTTGGGTTTCCTCCCACACTCCAAAGACGTACAGCTTTGTAGGTTTACTGGATTGGTAAAATTGTAAATTGTCCCCAGTGTGTGTAGGATAGTGTAAGTATGGGGGGAGGGGGTCGCTGGTCGGCACGGATTCAGTGTGTAGGATAGTGTTTGTGTGCAGGGATCACTGGTCGGCATGGACTCGATGGGCCAAAGGGCCTGTTTCCACGCTGTATCTCTAAACTAAACAAACTCAACAAATCAATTCAACTGGGTGTCAGGGGTTACGGGGAGAAGGCAGGAGAATGCGGTTCAGAGGGAAAGATAGATCAGCCATGATTGATTGGTGGAGTGTTCAAGAAGGAACTGCAGATGCTGGAAAATCGAAGGTAGACAAAAGTGCTGGAGAAACACGAACGTGCAAACTCCATGCAGGCAGCACCTGTAGTCAGGATTGAACCCGGGTCTAAGCGCTGTACCACTGCACCACCGTGGCACCCTGGGTACAGTGCCATTAGGAGCCAATTGAATTCAGCAACAATTGATTAAAATTCAAGTCGGTGACGTGATCTCTTGTTATGATGTGCAGATTGACTAGATAGTTAATGATATCTCCTCTAAGAGTTCCATGTGAATACATTGCAGTGGAAATGGGAGGAAGGGAGGGATTGAATGGATCATTGTGGTTGTTAGCAGACCATGAGTTAATCTCCAAGGTACACAAAAATGCTGGAGAAACTCAGCGGGTGCAGCAGCATCTATGGAGCGAAGGAAATAGGCAACGTTTCGGGCCGAAACCCTTCTTGGATGGTGGAGTAGACCTGATGGACCGAATGGCCAAATTCTACTCCTATCACTTATGAACTCCTCAACTCAACTCAATTAGGTCTCTCCATGAAAACTCTGGAAATTGAGTGAGGCATTTTATTTCCCAGGCTAAAAAATGAATACTAAACGTTTGAGCTCATGGTCAAAGACAGTTATTTGTGTCTCAGCTTTTTGATCTTCCAGTTCAGCTTATTGTCACATGTACCGAGGTACAGTGAAAAGCTATTGTTGCGTGCTATCCAGTCAACGGAAAATCAATACATGATTACAATCGAGACACTCGCATGGACTGATACGTGATAAGGGGAATGACGTTTAGTGCAAGGTAAAGCCAGCAAAGCCCAATCAAGGATAGTCCGAGGGTCTCCAAAGAGGTAGATAGTAGGTCAGCACTGCTCTCTGGTTGTGGTAGGATGATTCCTTTATCATTGCTGGGTCAAAAGCCATGCATAACCCGTCCTGTGAGAATACATTTGCTGCACAAAGCATGGTGCTTGAGAAAGGCTACCCTAATGGATCATTGACAAGCAAACTGGAGTTGGGCAATAAATCCTGGCCTTGCTACTGACACTCGCAAGCCAAAAAATTAATTTAAAATAATTTTTCCAGTCCGAGCTCCATTACATTCCATTAAAAATAATGGATTTTCTCTTTGAATATATCACTTGAATTTTTAAAATGTAATGATTTTTATTTGGGTAATTGGTTCCTCAGAGGTCAATGGGTCTTGTTCATTTATTAGATTTACTCTGCCCTTGTAATTTGGTTTCTGAAGCGAGCCTTGGTGTTTAATGATCACAACCACCACTTTGTATAACAAACTTTTATTTTGAACCTTCCCAAGTTCAAAATAAAAGTTAGATTAAATTAAATAAAAGCCGCAGCTAACAACGGCCTGTTTCCATAATCATCGTTACTTTTTGTTCTGCAATTCTCTGTATCACCGTCTATATCTCTCGTTTCATTCCCCCCTGACTCTCAGTCTGAAGAAGGGTCTCGACCCGAAACGTCATCCATTCCTTCTCTCCTGAGATGCTGCCTGTCCCGCTGAGTTACTCCAGCATTTTGAGTCTATCTTCAAAATAAAAAGTGCGTTTCATGTGTAAGGGAAATGTTTTTAAAAACATTTTAAAAATATTTTTATTAGAAGCAAACATATTATGGTAAAGTATAGATACATATTATAGTAAAAAACTTTTCATGTACATCAATCATACATTATTAAAATTTTCAATTGTGGATTGATTCTGCTTCTAGTTTTTTTTATATAGATGGACAGGGAGAGAAAAAAAAAGAATCACAAATGCCAAAAAAGAAAAAAAAATGGAATGAATTACTAATAATACGACATTGGATTATAAAGTTTAACTTTTCATCTAATCCTGAGTTCAAGTTTCAGTTGGGTTTTCGTGCCGGGCCAATCTATCCCTTCAAATAATTAATGAATGGAGACCATATTTTAACAAAAGGTTCTTGTTTGTCCATTAAGACAAGTCTAATTCTTTCCAGATGTAGGGTCTCCGACATTTCCACAATCCACATTTTAATTGTGGGGGTTAGCAAGGGAAATTTAAATGGCCTGTCCCACTTACGCGATTTTCTTCGGTGACTTTGCCGGCACCCGTCATAGTCGCAGCAGGTCGCCGAAAATTTTCAAATGTTCAAAAATCCAGCGGTGACCAGAACAAGGTACGACTCTTTGGGCGACTACTCAGGACCAGACAGGCGACATGTCGGGGGGGGGGGGGGGGCACAGTGGCGCAGCGGTAGAGTTGTTGCCTTACAGCGCCAGAGACCCGGGTTCGATCCCGACTATGGGTGCTGTCTGTACGGAGTTTGTCTGTTCTCCCCGTGACAACATGGGTTTTCTCCCACATTCCAAAAGACTTGAAGGTTTGTAGGTTAATTGGCTTTGGTAATAATTGTCCCTGATGTGTAGGGTGTGTAAGGGAGAGTGGGATAACATAGAACTAGCGTGGATGGGTGATCGCTGGTCGGCACAGACTCGGTGGGACGAAGGGCCTGTATCCACGCTGTATCTCTAAACTGACAATAATAACAAAGAGTAAAATAAAATATTATATTTGTGGAATCCACTTTAGTTTCGTTTTAGATTTAATTCCCAATGGTAAGAACGAATTTTCAGAGATAGTCACAAAAAGCTGGAGTGACTCAACGGGTCAGGCAGCATCCTTGGAGAGAGGGAATAAGATCGAGACCCTTCTTCAGACTGAGAGTCAGGGGAAAAGGAAACGAGAGATATAGATGGTGATCAGGAGAGATATGGAACAAATGAAGGAGAGATATGCAAAAAAGTAATGATGATGAAGGAAAGGCTAGGTGAAAACGAGTTACAGACAATGAAATGCAACAAGACAACAGTTAAACTAGAACGACTCGGGTGGGGGAGGGTCTTTTATCATTATTCATTTTTTGCATGTCTTTCATTCATTTGTTGTGGTGGGAGATTGCAACCTTCACGTGGTCCGTGAATTTTGTTTCGACGATTGCAATCAACCTGGCGTGCACAATCAAATAAGATCAATTAGAATTTTTTGCATATCTCCCCTTCATTTGTTCCATATCTCTCCTGATCAATTAGAACAAGTTGTCCTGCAACTTTAGGCTGTGCACACCATACGCAAGAAGAAGATTCATTTGTTCTATGTAGGAAATAACTATTCCTATCACTTCTATAGACCCAGCTGACAGTCCCAGCCTCAACTACCTCCTCTGGCAGCTCGTTCCATACACCCACCACCCTCTGTGTGAACTACCAGCCTTTGTTAACAACACTTGCCTGAAGAAGGGTACTGAATCGAAACATCACCTATCTCTGTTCTTCACGGTTGCTGCTTGACCTGCAGTTACTCCAGCACTTTGTGTCTTTTTTTTTTAACAACACTTGCATTTCTCAAATTCTGATCGAATCCTTAATACCTGATTTCTGTGAGAAAACAAAATGTGGCAACTTGCCTCAAGAACAGTTTATTTTTTAATAAGCACGATTTCCAGGGGCTTCCAGTTAAATCATGAGCGTGGGTGAGTCTGGCAGACTTACAATGGGTGAAGGAAGGAAGTAGTTGGTGAAAGGATGTTTCACGACAATCAACGACGTTTTGTACGTTCTCCTCATGACATGCGTGGGTTTTCTATGAGATCTCCGGTTTCCTCCCACACTCCAAAGACGTGCAGGTTTGCAGGTTAATTGGCTTGGTATTAAGTGTAAAATTGTCCCTCGTTTGTGTTCCCGTGCGGGGATCGCTGGTCGGCGCGGGCTCGGTGGGGCCGAAGGGTCTCACTAAACTCAGCATGAGGTAGGGGCCATAAACAAATATGAAGAGACTCAATGGAGTTCTGCAGGCTTATTCTGCGCTGAGTTTGACAACTAAGCATTTGCGCCCTGTAGTTTGGAGCGGGTGGAGCTGTGGTGACGCGCGGCTGCGACCCGACCCCGGAGATTTGGAGGCTTACCGCAGGTCTGGTGGACAGTAACACCGGGAGCCCGCGGGTCCCTGCTGGGAGACCGCTTTTCGGGGCTTCCGCAACGGCGACTTCTCCCGCCCGAGTTGCGGGGTTGAAGAGTACCTGGAGCGGGGCCTTACATCATCGCCCGGCGTGGCTTTGAATGGCTGCGGGACTTGCTAGCACCCGCCGGGGGCTCCAACACCAAGATCCGGAGCGTGGCCTAGCATCGCCCGGCGCGGCTTTAATGGCCGCGGGACACTTACCATCGCCCGCCGGGGGCTTTGACTCTGACATCGGGAGGGGAATGGGGAGTGCAGGGGAGAGATAAGACTTTGCCTTCCATCACAGTGAGGAGGAGATGCGCTGTGATGGATGTTTGTGTAAATTGTGTTGTGTCTTGGTTCTTTCTTGTGTGTATGACTGCAGAAACAACATTTCAAGAGGTTCAAATGACAACAAATAAATTGTATTGTATTGTATTGTATTGTATTGTATTGTAAATCCCACAGTGGTCTGCAAGTGGGCAGTCACGCTCCTACAAACATCTGAAATAAGTCGGCCTTTTGAAACCCATCCAGGACGTGCTCGGGTCATTTGATTAAAATTCAACAAGGATCAGAAATGGGACCGAAATGGAAATAGCTCCCACAGTCTAGATCTGTGTGTTTACTCAGCAGGCCCCTCTCAGAGAGGTGGCTAGCAATTTATGAGCCCGTAACTCTCTGCGGTGTCAGATTGTGAACTGAAAGCAGCATATATGAGGCTGAAAACATGGCAATCACACTGGGCAAACACTGGAGCCATGGAAGCGGCAGCCACTTTTATTCCTAAAGTTTATTCCTGCTGCATGACCAGTCGAGAGAGGCAGAGAGAAATGGCGGTGGATCTGAGGAATTCATTGCCACAGGGACTGTGGAGGCCAAGTCGATGGATATGTTTATGGAGGGGATAGATAGATTCTTGATTAGTACGGGTGTCAAGGGCTATGAGGAGAAGGCAGGGCCCAGAATGGTGTCAATGGATATTTTTATTTTTAAGGCAGAGAGAGAGAGAGATTCCCGATTGCAGTTCAGTTTCAGTTCAGGTTAGTTTATTGTCACAAGTACCGAGGTACAGTGAAAAGCTTTTGTTGCGTGCTAACCAGCCAACTGAAAGACAATGCATGATTACAATCAAGCCATTGACAGTGCATTAATACAGGTGTTGGGGGTTCTGGGGAGAAGGCAGGAGATTAGGGTTGAGAGGGAGAGATAGATCAGCCATGATTGAGTGGGTGGAGGACACCTGGCCTAATTTGTTCCTATCACTTATGAACATTAAATGTGTCTATTATCTTTCATGTCCATTAAAAATACGTTCAATTCCTCACTGTTTATCCAAAGTCACTGGAAGAAGATTATTACAGACAGGGTAATGTGTAAGTGAATCCTCTGCAGCAGAGAATTCAGATATTCTTGGATCATTGCCATGTGCCGAAATGAGAAAAACATTTTTCACACAGAGAGTGGTGAATCTCTGGAATTCTCTGCCACAGAAGGTAGTTGAGGCCAGTTCATTGGCTATATTTAAGAGGGAGTTAGATGTGGCCCTTGTGGCTAAAGGGATCAGGGGGTACCTACTAGAGAAGGAGCGGTGCTGGACCTCCTGTTAGGAAATGAGACGGGTCAGGTGGCAGAGGTATGCGTTGGGGAACAGTTCGGGACCAGTGATCACAATACCATTAGTTTCAATATAATTATGGAGAGGGTCAGAACCGGAACCGGACCTATGTTTGAGATTTGTGATTGGAGAAAGGCTAACTTTGAGGAGATGCGAAAGGATTTAAAAGGAGTAAATTGGGACATTTTGTTTTATGGGAAAGATGTGGAAGAGAAATGGAGTACATTTAAAGGTGAAATTTTAAGAGTACAGAATCTTTATGTCCCTGTTCGGTTGAAAGGAAATAGTAAAAATCGGAAAGAGCCATGGTTTTCAAGGGAAATTGGACACTTGGTTCGGAAAAAGAGGGAGATCTACAATAATTATAGGCAGCATGGAGTAAATGAGGTGCTTGAGGAGTATAAAGAATGTAAAAAGAATCTTAAGAAAGAAATTAGAAAAGCTAAAAGAAGATATGAGGTTGCTTTGGCAAGTAAGGTGAAAGTAAACCCAAAGGGTTTCTACAGCTATATTAATAGCAAAGGATAACGAGGGATAAAATTGGTCCATTAGAGAGTCAGAGTGGACAGCTATCTGCAGAGCCAAAAGAGATGGGGGAGATATTGAACAATTTATTTTCTTCGGTATTCACCAAGGAGAAGGATATTGAATTATGTGAGGTAAGGGAAACAAGTAGAGTAGCTACGGAAACTATGAGATTCAAAGAAGAGGAAGTACTGACACGTTTGAGAAATATAAAAGTGGATAAGTCTCCAGGTCCGGACAGGATATTCCCTAGGACATTGAGGGAAGTTAGTGTAGAAATAGCAGGGGCTATGACAGAAATATTTCAAATGTCATTAGAAATGGGAATAGTGCCGGAGGATTGGCGTACTGCGCATGTTGTTCCATTGTTTAAAAAGGGGTCTAAGAGTAAACCTAGCAATTATAGACCTGTTAGTTTGACGTCAGTGGTGGGCAAATTAATGGAAAGGATACTTAGAGATAATATATATAAGCATCTGGATAAACAGGGTCTGATTAGGAACAGTCAACATGGATTTGTGCCTGGAAGGTCATGTTTGACTAATCTTCTTGAATTTTTTGAAGAGGTTACTCGGGAAATTGATGAAGGTAAAGCAGTGGATGTTGTATATATGGACTTCAGTAAGGCCTTTGACAAGGTTCCTCATGGAAGGTTGGTTAAGAAGGTTCAATGGTTGGGTATTAATGGTGGAGTAGCAAGATGGATTCAACAGTGGCTGAATGGGAGATGCCAGAGAGTAATGGTGGATGGTTGTTTGTCAGGTTGGAGGCCAGTGACTAGTGGGGTGCCACAGGGATCTGTGTTGGGTCCACTGTTGTTTGTCATGTACATCAATGATCTGGATGATGGTGTGGTAAATTGGATTAGTAAGTATGCAGATGATACTAAGATAGGTGGGGTTGTGGATAATGAAGTAGATTTTCAAAGTCTACAGAGAGATTTATGCCAGTTGGAAGAGTGGACTGATAGATGGCAGATGCAGTTTAATGCTGATAAGTGTGAGGTGCTACATCTTGGCAGGACAAATCAAAATAGGACGTACATGGTAAATGGTAGGGAATTGAAGAATGCAGGTGAACAGAGGGATCTGGGAATAACTGTGCACAGTTCCCTGAAAGTGGAATCTCATGTAGATAGGGTGGTAAAGAAAGCTTTTGGTGTGCTGGCCTTTATAAATCAGAGCATTGAGTATAGAAGTTGGGATGTAATGTTAAAATTGTACACGGCATTGGTGAGGCCAATTCTGGAGTATGGGGTACAATTTTGGTCGCCTAATTATAGGAAGGATGTCAACAAAATAGAGAGAGTACAGAGGAGATTTACTAGAATGTTGCCTGGGTTTCAGCAACTAAGTTACAGAGAAAGGTTGAACAAGTTAGGGCTTTATTCTTTGGAGCGCAGAAGGTTAAGGGGGGACTTGATAGAGGTCTTTAAAATGATGAGAGGGATAGACAGAGTTGACGTGGATAAGCTTTTCCCACTGAGAGTAGGGAAGATTCAAACAAGGGGACATGACTTGAGAATTAAGGGACAGAAGTTTAGGGGTAACATGAGGGGGAACTTCTTTACTCAGAGAGTGGTGGCTGTGTGGAATGAGCTTCCAGTGAAGGTGGTGGAGGCAGGTTCGTTTTTATCATTTAAAAATAAATTGGATAGTTATATGGACGGGAAAGGAATGGAGGGTTATGGTCTGAGTGCAGGTATATGGGACTAGGGGAGAATACGTGTTCAGCACGGACTAGAAAGGTCGAGATTGCCTGTTTCCGTGCTGTAATTGTTATATGGTTATATGGTATGGAGAGAAGGCAGGTACAGGATACTGAGTTGGATGATCAGCCATGATCATATTGAATGGCGGTGCAGGCTCGAAGGGCCGAATGGCCTACTCCTGCACCTTGTTTCTATGTATTATGTGAGAGAGAGAGTCATTTCTTTTCCATAGTTTCTCTTTCCCATTGTCTTTTCATTTCATAAGATCAGAAGTGATCGTAAGGTTGGGAAGGTCATAAGTGATAGGAGCAGAATTAGGCCATTTGACCCATCAAGTCTACTCCACCATTCAATCATGGCTGATCTATCTCTCTCTCCTAACCCCATTCTCCTGCCTTCTCCCCATAACCCTTGACACCCGTACTAATCAAGTATCTCTGCCTTAAAAAATATCCATTGACTTGGCCTCCACAGCCTTCTAAGGCAACTAGTTCCAAAGATTCACCACCCTCTGACTAAAGAAATTCCTCCTCCTCTCCTTCCTAAAGGAACGTCCTCTAATTCTGAGGCTATGACCTCTGGTCCTAGAGTCTCCCACAAATGGGGAACATCCTCTCCGCATCCACTCTATCCAGGCCTTTCACTATTCGGTAAGTTGCAATGAGGGGGCCCCTCATCCATCGAAACTGCAGCGAGTATAGGCCCAGTGCCGGCAAACGCTCATCATAGGTTAACCCACTCATTCCTGGGATCATTCTCATACATTTCTATTGAGAGAGGATAAGACTCTATGACAAGTCCGATCAGAGTGTGGATGATATTTAGGATGCATGGCAAGTCAGGCAAACTTGGTTTATGCTCAGATTGTCTATTGAACTAAAGTTGTCAAATAGCAGATGCAATAATCCTCGGTGATCGTTACAGAGTGGAGCAGCATAAAATCGTGCTTTGTAACATCTATGGTTTCTGTGTTTCCCAGTTGCTAATTCAGGTAAAGTTTACTGTGGGATATTAGCCGTGGTTTCTAAATGCGATTGCTTGCTGCCCACCATTTTCAAAGGGATTAGTCGCGCAAGCTTTGATGCAAACGCTGCCACGTTGGATCCTGATGATACCGCTAATCCCATCGGCTTCGAGAAGGAAAACTCATCCCCCTGAAGACCAGAGGAGGGATGTGATGGGAGAGGAATGAGGCCGGAGGAGAGGAGAAGGGACCGGGGCCCGGGGACCTGCGTGGGTCCGGCTACCGACAAAAAACAGGAGTGTGGGTGGAAACCGAGGATCTTGGAGGAGAAAACCCACGGAGGTCAGGGGGAGAAACGTACAAACTCCGTTCTGACAAGCACCTGTAGTCGGGATCGAACCCGGGTCCCTGGCGCTGTAAGGGCTGCAAGACAATACATGTACAAAAACACGAGGGGAATGGATCGGGTAGACGCACAGAGTCTCTTGCCCAGAGTAGGTGAATAGAGGACCAGAGGACATAGGTTCAAGGTGAAGGGGAAAAGATTTAATAGGAGTCCAAGGGGTAACTTTTTCACACAAAGGGTGGTGGGTGTATGGAACAAGCTGCCAGAGGAGGTAGTTGAGGCTGGGATTATCCCATTGTTTAAGAGGTTAGACAGGTACATGGATAGGACATAGATGATGCTGCACCCGCTGAGTTTCTCCAGCATTTTTGTGAACCTTCGATTTTCCAGCATCTGCAGTTCCTTCTTAAACACATGGATAGGACAGGTGTGGAGGGATATGGACCAAGCGCAGGCAGGCAGGATTAGTGTAGCTGGGGCATGTTGGCCGGTGTGGGTAAGTTGGGCCGAAGGGCCTGACTCCACGCTGTATCACCCTATGACTCTAACTCTACCGCTGTGCCACCGTGTCGCCTGTATGGAGGGGAAGCTGTGGTTAGACAGGGAATGTGTCTGTGGGTGGAGATGGCAATGTGGTCCAGCGGGTCAGAAGGTCATAGGTGATAGGAGCAGAATTAGGCCATTCGGCCAATTAAGTCATGGCTGATCTACCTCTCCCTCCGAACCTCATTCTCCTGCCTTCTCCCCATAACCTCTGACACCTGTACTAATCAAGAATCTATCTAGCAGTGCATGCAGTCATTTCTGTGGTTCTGCCTCCTCTCCACTGGTTATTTCCTTGGATATCTTAAATTATATTGTGTAGGAAGGAACTGCAGATGCTGGTTTAAACCAAAGATAGGCACAAAAAAACGGAGTAACTCAGTGGATCAGGCAGCATCTCTGGAGAAAAGGAATAGGTGACATTTCGGGTCCAGACCCTTCTTCAGACTGAGAGTCAGAGGATAGGGAAACGAGATATGTAGACGGTGATGTAGAGAGATATCTCTCTTAAATTACATCAAGAAGGAACTGCAGATGCTAGAAAATCGAAGGTAGATATAAATGCTGGAGAAACTCAGCGGGTGAGGCAGCATCTATGGAGCGAAGGAATAGGTGACGTTTCGGGTCGAGACCCTTCGCTCCATAGATGCTGCCTCACCCGCTGAGTTTCTCCAGCATTTTTATCTACCTTCTTCAGGTTAGTTATCATTCTGCTAGTGTAAGAGTTTTACTTTCAATAATTTATCAAAGCAAGAAGAATGGATGATCTTTTAATGAATCTCATGGAAATTGGCCAGTTTTCTTGTGCATTCCCCATCCATCTAAACATTAACAATGGATTAAATAACACAAGTGTGTGCACTTGGTCGGAGTTTCCAAGTGCACCGATGTCTTATCCTGCAAGTCCGGGTCGATGCCAGAGCAGTAATTCAACAAGCCCCAAAAACACAAGACTCTCCCGTTCACTGTCCCGTGAGCGGACATTAAAATAGCCACCATTCACCAACATCTGTGGAGAACATGGATAGGTGACGTTTCACAGAGTGCTGGAGTAACTCAGCGGGTCAGGCAGCATCTATGGAGCTAAGGAAATAGGCAACGTTTCGGGCCGAAACCCTTCCGGGTTTCAGCCCGAAACGTTGCCTATTTCCAGAAAGGTTTCGGCCCGAAACGTTGCCTATTTCCTTAGCTCCACAGATGCTGATCAACATCAGCATTCACCAATAAATAAATTAAAGCTCATACCTCACGCTGCCTCGGCAAGGCCAGCAGCATAATCGAGTCGCACCCCAGCCACTCCCTCTTCTCCCCTCTCCCATTCGGCAAAAGGTACGGAAGTGTGAAAATGCACACTTCCAGATTCAGGGACAGTTTCTTCCCACCTTCTGTGCTCCAAAAAATAAAGCCCTATCTTGTTCAACCTTTCTCTGTAATTTAAGTGCTGAAACCCAGGCAACATTCTAGTAAATCTCCTCTGTACTCTCTCTATTTTGTTGACATCTTTCCTATAATTTGGGGACGAAAATTGTACACCATACTCCAGAATTGGCCTCACCAATGCCTTGTACAATTTTAACATTACATCCCAACTTCTATACTCAATGCTCTGATTTATAAAGGCCAGCACACCAAAAGCTTTATTTACCACCCTATCTACATGAGATTCCACTTTCAGGGAACTCTGCACAGTTATTCCCAGATCCCTCTGTTCACCTGCATTCTTCAATTCCCTACCGTTTACCATGTACGTCCTATTTTGATTTGTCCTGCCAAGATGTAGCACCTCACACTTATCAGCATTAAACTCCAATTTTAACATTACATCCCAACTTCTATACTCAATGCTCTATACTCATTTTTCACACAGAGAGTGGTGAATCTCTGGTACTCTCTGCCACAGAAGGTAGCTGAGGCCAGTTCATTGGTTATATTTAAGAGGGAGTTAGATGTGGCCCTTGTGGCTAAAGGGATCAGGGGGTATGGAGAGAAGGCAGGTACGGGATACTGAGTTGGATGATCAGCCATGATCATATTGAATGGCGGTGCAGGCTCGAAGGGCCGAATGGCCTACTCCTGCACCTATTTTCTATGTTTCTAGGTTTCTATGCTCTGATTTATAAAGGCCAGCACACCAAAAGCTTTCTTTACCACCCTATCTACATGAGATTCCACCTTCAGGGAACTATGCACAGTTATATGCCTAGATCCCTCTGTTCAACTGCATTCCTCAATTCGCTACCATTTACCATGTACGTCCTATTTTGATTTGTCCTGCCAAGATGTAGCACCTCACACTTAACAGCATTAAACTCCATCTGCCATCTTTCAGCCCACTCTTCCAAATGGCCTAAATCTAGATGGGACATGTTGGCCTAAATGTAGATGGGACATGTTGGCTGGCGTGGGCAAGTTGGTCCGAAGAGCTTGTTTCCGTGCTGTTAGGGTTGCCAACTGTCCCATATATTGGGCTAAATTGGTTTGTCCCGTACGGGACCTCCCTTGTCCCGTATTTGACCGCTACTACTCGGGTTGAGGGGACTGTCGGGTCGGAGCGCGCGTCCGGCCCCGCCTCACCCGTCCCGACGTAGTGCAGCCCATGGAGTGCAGCAGCAGCAGCACCTCGCCCGTGGCCCCGTCGGTCGGCAGCCCGGCCAGCTGTCCGACCTTCAGACCTTCGCTTACCAGCGACACCACCACCACCCCTCCTTCTCATGGCCGATCATCGGTTCATGAATTGGACGGGGCGCCGGACTTTGCGTGCGATGTCTCGCAGCCCGGGCCAAAACTCCTCAGCTGGCCCGCCGGCTGGGCGTTGTGTGCAGTCCAGCACCCGGGGCCAACTCATCATTCACCCAGCCACGGCCGAGTCGGTCAACGAATTGCCGTGGGGAATTTGTCCCGTATTTTGACCTTCTCTCCCTTCTTTGGGACTGAGAAAGTTGACGACCCTACGTGCCGAATCTCTAAGCTCCAAAACTCTGAACCTAAATCGGCAGTATTATGATTTTCCCCGGATGATCCCAGCACATTCAGAGCTGAAATGAAGTGCCGCTCACTACATGGCACTGGCTCGACTTATTCACAGAAATATGTTGACTCTTGTTATAACTCCCATCAATCTCTGCTGAAAGGCTCTGCCATGTCTTATCACAGCATCTCCATTGTTCCATTTAAATGTCACGGCTGTATTGTGCGCCTGTTCACTCCGCTTGTGCGGGTCATTTAATCTCTCTGGTCAATACACTGGGTTTAATGAATAGCTGGAGTTTTTTCAAACCTTTCTTGGCCTCAATAGGGGGGAGTGGAGAACAAGGGGAAGCAATCTAGAAGAACACGGCGGCGCAGCGGTAGAGTTGCTGCCTCACAGCGCCAGAGACCCGGGTTTGATCCCGACCGCGGGCGCTGTCTGCACGGAGTTTGTACGTTCTCCCCGTGACATGCGTGGGTTTTCGCCGAGATCTTCGGTTTCCTCCCACACTCCAAAGACGTACAGGTTTGTAGGTATAATAGTCGTGGGCTACCTTGACCATTACCTCTGCTGATTGACATACATTCCACAAGTGTGTCGATGGTTGGAGTGAGGGTACATCATTGCCACAAACAGTTCCGCAATTAATAACGACGGAACAGCCGGCAGTGAAGGAAGCTGGCCTTCATAACAAGAGGATTTCAGTATAGGAGTAGAGAGCTTCTTCTGCAGTTGTACAGGGCTCTGGTGAGACCACATCTGGAGTATTGTGTACAGTTTTGGTCTCCTAATTTGAGGAAGGACATCCTTGTGGTTGAGGCAGTGTAGCGTACGTTCAAGAGATTGATCCCTGGGATGGCGGGACTGTCACATGAGGAAAGATTGAAAAGACTAGGCTTGTATTCACTGGAGTTTAGAAGGATGAGGGGGATCTTATAAAAACATATAAAATTATAACAGGACTGGACAAGCTAGATGCAGGAAAAATGTTCCCAATGTTGGGCGAGTCCAGAACCAGGGGCCACAGTCTTAGAATAAAGGAGAGGCCATTTAAGACTGAGGTGAGAAAAAACTCTTGTGAATTTGTGGAATTCCCTGCCACAGAAGGCAGTGGAGACCAAATCACTGGATGGATTTAAGAGAGAGTTAGGGGCTAGTGGAATCAAGGGATACGGGGAGAAGGCAGGCGGGTTATTGATTGGGGATGATCAGCCATGATCACAATGAATGGCGGTGCTGGCTCGAAGGGCCGAATGGCCTCCTCCTGCACCTATCTTCCTTGTTTCTATGTAAGAATTATTTTCAGGTTGCTAAAACAAGCAATTGTTATGATAATTGGATGTATTTGCTGAACAATGGTGTCACCACGCTGAGTTAAAGAGTGTTGATGAGCTGAAGCAGGGCCTGTCCAAATTTATGGAGGTTTTTCCTCTTTGACAGCAGAAACATTTATCTCTACAAACACAAATCATTGGAGTAACGCAACGGGCCAGGCAGCACCTCTGGGGATGCAAATGGTTTCACAACTTACCTTTCCATATCTCTGTGTCTCCCTCTCCCCTGACTCTCAGTCTGAAGAAGGGTCTCGACCGGAAACGTCACCCATTCCTTCTCTCCAGAGATGCTGCCTGTCCCACTGAGTTACTCCAGCATATTGCGTCTGTCTCTGGTTTATACCAGCATCTGCAGTTCATTCCTACACATAGGTCAATGACTGATCTAGAGCAACAATGGATTAAATCACTATACATTACATTAGGGTTAGGGCTAGCCTTCCATGCTCCTCTGTTCAGTAGATTGTGGATGATTTCTGCTTAAATCAAACTTAATGTTCACGCCATCGTTTCATATCCCATTGGCACACTTCCGTGAGAATAGTTCACAATAATCTTGTAATTTACCACAAAGGGACACAGAGTGCTGGAGTAACTCATTTGGGTCAGGCAGCATCTCTGGAGAACATGGATAGGTGACGTTTCGGATAAAGACCCTTCATGAGTCCTGTCCAACCCGAAACGTCTCTTATCCATGTTCTTCAGAGATGCTGCCTGACCCGCTGAGTTACTCCAGCACTCTGTGAAACGTCACCTATCCATGTTCTCCACAGATGCTGCCTGACCCGCTGAGTTATGGTGCATCAGCATCTGTGGAGCTAAGGAAATAGGCAATGTTTCGGGCTGAAACACTTCTGGAAATAGGCAACGTTTCGGGCTGAAACCCGGAAGGGTTTCGGCCCGAAACGTTGCCTATTTCCTTAGCTCCATAGATGCTGCCTGACCCGCTGAGTTACTCCAGCACTCTGTGAAACATCACCTATCCATGTTCTCCACAGATGCTGCCTGACCCGCTGAGTTACTCCAGCACTCTGTGAAACGTCACCTATCCATGCTCTCCACAGATGCTGCCTGACCCACTGAGTTACTCCAGCACTCTGTGAAACATCACCTATCCATGTTCTCCACAGATGCTGCCTGACCCGCTGAGTTACTCCAGCACTCTGTGTCCTTTTATGCTGTAACCAGCATCTACAGTTCTTTGTTCCAACTCTCTCTTCGTTTCCTTTCACCGGTCACCTTTGCTAAAAGTTTGATTCTTCTTCCCTCTGCAGGAGAAGAAGCACTGACCATGTACATGGACAAAAGCAAGTTGGATAGAAAGTCAACAAATGGCAGTCAGAGTGTCGAGGCCCTTCACCAGCTCGCCTCCTCCTACTTCATCGACCGCGACGGAACAATGCGCAGACTTCACGAAATACAAATCTCAACTGGAGCCATCAAGGTATTTCGCACGCGGTCTTTTCAAATACAAAAACTATCTGGGTGGTGGCGGCACGGTGGCGCAGTGGTAGAGTCTCTGCCTCACAGCAATGCTGCGCCATAGACCCGGGTTCCATCCTGACTATGGGTGCTGTCTGTGTGGAGTTTGCACGTTCTCCTCGTCACCTGCGTGGATTCTCTCCGAGATTTCTCCAAGTGAGAGAGAGAGAGAGAGAGAGAGAGTGAAGGAGGGAGGGAAGAGAGAGAGGGAGGTGGTGAGGGAGGGATGGAGGATGGGAGAGAGAGAGAGAGAGAGAGTGAAGGAGGGAGGGAGGGAGGGAGGGAAGGAGGAAGTGAGAGAGAGAAAGAGAGTGAGATGATCCTCTTCAGCTGTTAGTGTTCAAGAAGGAACTGCAGATGCTGGAAAATCGAAGGTACACAAAAATGCTGGTGAAACTCAGCGGGTGCAGCAGCATCTATGGAACGAAGGAAATAGGTAACGTTTCGGCTCGAAACCCTTCTTCAGACTGATAGTTGGTGGCGGGGACAAGGAAGGAAAAAGGGAGGAGGAGGAGCCCGAGGGCTGGGGGATGGGAGGAGACAGCTCGAGGCTAAGGAAGGGGAGGAGACAGCAAGGGCTAACAAAATTGGGAGAATTCAATGTTCATGCCCGCCGGAAGCAGGCTCCCCAAGCGGAATATGAGGTGCTGTTCCTCCAATTACCGGTGTTGCTCACTCTGGCAATGGAGGAGACCCAGGACAAAGAGGTCGGATTGGGAATGGGAGGGGGAGTTGAAGTACTGAGCCACCGGGAGGTCAGGTAGGTTCTTGCAGACCGAGCGGAGGTGCTCGGCGAAACGATCGCCCAACCTCCGTTTAGTCTCACCGATGTAGTGGATGTTGTTAGTTCTGATGTCTTTCTGGGCACTATTTCAATCATTGGCTTAGGGGACAGATTCATATTGTGGAAGAGGTTTGTAACTGATGTCTTCTTGTTAGTCCACTGGCGGCCCGCGAATCGTAACGTGTAGAACGGTGCCAATAGACAGAAAGGCAGCAGTGGGGGCTGTAAGACAAGCCTGTCAACAATGGGGCCATTAAATTCGAGACATGACCCTGAGGATCCAGGGTTCGTTAACAGCTAAACTGTGGAACTCTGCTGCAGAAGCGTGGGGGTGGCACGGTGGCGCAGCGGTAGAGTTGCTGCCTCACAGCGCCAGAGACCCGGGTTCGATCCTGACCACGGGAGCTGCGTGTACGGAGTTTGTACATTCTCCCCGTGACCTGCGTGGGTTTTCTCCAGGTTCCGGTTTCCTCCCACACAGGTTCGGTTCGGTAGAGAGTGTGAATTGTCCCTTGTGTGTGTAGGATAGTGCTAGTATATTGGGGACCGCTGGGTGGTGCGGACTCGATGGGCAGAAGGGCCTGTTTCCACGCTGCACCTCTAAACTAAACTGAATTAAACTGAAGGTATAGACACAAAAATAATTGGAGTAACTCAGTGGGTCAGACAGCATCTCTGGAGAAAAGGAATAGGTGACGTTTCGGGTCGAGATACTAGTCAGATATCACCAATTCTGTCTGTACATACTCTTCCAAATTCATTGACAGGATAAATGCACCAATATCTATGTCTTCTTCAAGGCAACATCCTCCAAAATGTAACTCTAAGACAGCTTCACTTGGCAATAGACATTTCTGGCTTGTTATAGAAAAGGCAGACAGTAAAAGATTCAGAATCCCCTTATAAAGAGGCAGCATTGCCATGACACCTGGAACTCATGTTCGTAAGTTCTAGGAGCAGAATTGGGCCATTCGGCCCATCAAGTCTACTCTTCCATTCAATCATGGCTGATCTATCGTAGGTTGTGGCCGGGTGCTGACTTTGGTGAATTCCATTGTCAACTACCTACGTCAGCCTACGTCAACCATCGACAGGTACCGGCGACTGAATTGTCTTCAGTTGTCGCCGACAGGGTCGTAGCTTGTCGCGGGTGGACGTAGATTGACTTTGGTTGTCACCTGTGCGGTCGTAGGTGGACGTCCTAATGGTAGCAATGTTACAAAATTTTGAGATTTAAAAAATCAAGTCTGCAATTTATCCCATCAGATAAAGCATAAAAAGAAGTTTAATTTGACACCTAATTCACTTTCATATCTCAAGTATTTAAAAAGTTATGGCCATTTTCATACTGGGAAATGAGCATCTTGTTCCCTATTGATTTTCTATGGACATAACAAAAAAGCTGTGATCGTGGACAGTCAAAAGCCCATAACCTTCTTAAAAATTAAGAGAACTGAATGAAATTTTCAGTTATCGTAGATTGAACCATTCTGAAACAAATATAAAATAATCTTACTTGGATGACCTGAAATTAAAGCATATAATTTCAAACTTCAATTACTAGATCTAAACATCTATCCATTTCTTAATAAATGATTAACATTTTTAAATAGCCTAAGTGTCCAAATAATATTCATAAATAATTCACAATAAAACATGATTTTTAAATCTCATTTACATTAATTTATAGGCCAAATGGAAGGAATTTAGTGTTCAATTGCTGTAAATTAAAGTCCATTTTAAATCAGCTTTCTAGTGGGATCCTGTGAACGCGCTGGTTTAGAACGTTCACATTGCGGTAGATTTGTGCCTCAAATGCCCAGAAAAATACTGCGGGATATAATGGGCCCAAAATGAGCTACTCGCAATATTAAACTTTGTATAAAGGGATCTTAAGAAGCCCTTTTTAATGTAAAAATATGCAGCCTACCTTCTATTATTTGCTCTATGCGACCCTGACAGCTGCCGGTGGTCGCGGGTTTAGAGATTGATTTTTAAACTACTATAACTATTATACGAGGCCTTTAAAACTAATAATAGCTTTTGCAACGGGGTCTTCCAGCGATTTTTCGTTAATAATTAACTAGGCTGAACATCTTCGATTTGAACAGCCTGAGAAAAATCGCGTTTTAAACCCGCCCCCCTCTAAACGGCGCCAAAATCGCGCACACCCGCAGCGACAGATTTTCAGCGACGCTTCAGGTAGGCTTTGCAACATACCTAATAATGGGTCGCTGGTTGTCAGTAGCTTGCCCTAGCTGGCCAATTATATCAGCCAATTAACCTACACACCTGTACGTCGTTGGAGTGTGGGAGGAAACTGAAGATCTCGGAGAAAGCCCAGGCAGGTCACAGGGAGAACGTGCAAACTCCGTACAGACAGCACCCGTAGTCGGGATCGAACCCGGGTCTCCGGCGCTGTGAGGCAGCAACTCTACCGCTGCGCCACCGTGCAGGGGAAGGAATAAGGAGAAGAACTGTCAGAGATGACATCTTATCTAGCTCTCAGCTGTCGGCTTGGCAACATAGAAGGAAGAGCAAGGGAGCTCTCCTTGATACACTGATCTTCTGTGGTCCTAAACTCACGTCAAAGTAGGTCATATCATTATTAACATAATGCTATTAGTGACTGCTGTGTATCCTATATCTCATGGGATGCACTTTGATTGACAATACTTTGGCATTCAGTGGAACTCTGCAAAATAGAATGGCAATGAAAGTCTTTTTCTGAGATGATTTCCATCTATAATTATGTAAGTCATGGCTCTCACTCTCTCTCTCTCTCTCTCTCTCCCTCTCTCCCTCTCCCTCTCCCTCTCTCTCTGTTTCTGTCTCTGCCTCTCTCTGTCTCTCTCTCTGTCTCTCTCTCCCTCTCTCTCTCTGTCTCTCTCTCCCTCTCTCTCTCTCTCTCTCTCTCTCTCCCTCTCCCTCTCTCTCTGTCTCTGTCTCTGTCTCTGTCTCTGTCTCTCTCTCTCTCTCTCTCTGTCTCTCTGTCTCTCTCTCTCTCCCTCTCCCCCCCCCCCCATTTGATATGTACCCCACTTTAATTGTACCCCAGAGTGCAGATGAGTGCCAACATCTGAGTGGAAAGGGGGAATTACAATGTAGAGTTGCGGCCTCACAGCGCCAGAGACCCGGGTTCGATCCTGACCAAGGGCGCTGTCTGTATGGAGTTTGTACGTTCTCCCCGTGACCTGCGTGGTTTTTCTCCAGGAGTTCTGGTTTCCTCCCACATGTACAGGCGTGTAGGCTAATTGACTTGGTATAAGTGTAAATGATCCCTAGTGTGTGTAGGATAGTGTTAGCGTGCAGAGATCGCTGGTCGGCGGTGACTCGGTGGGCCAAAGGGCGGTTTCTGCGCTGTTTCTCTAAAACGGAACAGAATGAAACGATAATTTAATTCCTAGTATCCAACGCACATCGGTGGAGTGGCTGCCTCCCAGCAGCAGAAACCTGCGGCCAATCCTGACTACGGGCGCTGTCTGTGCGGAGTTTGCACGTTCTCCCTGCGACCTGCGTGGGTTTTCTCCGGGTGCTCCGGTTTCCTCCCACACTCCAAAGACGTAGGGCTCGGTAAAAATTGTAAATTGTCCCTAGTGTGTGCAGGATACTGTTAGTGTCCGGGGATCGCTGGTCGGCGTGGGCTCAGTGGGCTGATCGGCCTGTTTCCGAGCTGTCTAAATGGTTACAGACATTTAAGTAGTTTGGAGCTTGAATGCAGCAACACAGGAGATTCAACGTTGACCTCAAGTGCAGGAGACTAGTTTAACAACTAACTGTGGAGTAAATAACCCTTAGGAAGGTACAAAAAGAAAGTTATTACATTTTATCATGTTTTTTTTTCCAATGGGCTGTTGGGCATAAATACAGTGGCAATTCTCTTTGAGCTGGCTGATTCATTTCTTCATACAGCTTAGCCCAGAATGACATGAGTTATGTAAGAGCAATATAATTTTACCACAGCCAAGATTTCTTGTTATCTCTGCATGTTCCCCCTAGCATATAATAAAATTGTTTTATGTGTAAAGTAGCCTAAATAAATTGCAAAATTATTCAGACAACCTCACGATGTGGCATGGCAAAAACATTAATAAATAGGATTGGGAAGTGGCAAAAAAATGATTGAAATGTATTCTTATTGTTGGAGATTGCGTATGGAACAAAACTCAAATATCGCAGCTCCTCATCTCTGGTCAAAACTCCCCTCAAGATTCTCGTGGCAGTTGCTGCCTCACGGCGCCAGAGGCCCAGGTTTTCAATCCTGATTACGGGTGCTGTCGGCACGGAGTTTGTACGTTCTCCCCGTGACCACGTGCTCCGGTTTCCTCCCACATCTCAAAGACGTGCAGGGTTGTAGGTTAATTGGCTTTGGTAAAACAAAATTGGAAAATTGTCCCTAGTGGGTGTAGGAAAGTGTTAGTGTACGCTGATGTGATCGCTGGTCGGCATGGACTCACGAGGGTCTCGGCCCGAAACGTCACCCATTCCTTCTCTCCAGAGATGCTGCCTGTCACGCTGAGTTACTCCAGCGTTTTGTGTCTATCGGCGATCCAAGGGGTCTGTTTATGCACTATCTCTGAAGTCTAAAGTCTAACGAGTATGCATGATTAAATCCTCTCTTATCTAATGCAGAGTGGAACAGCCTCCAACTATATTCAGTTGCCTCTGCCAAAATATACTATCTTGGTCCGAAAACTTAATGATATAACACACTCAGGATGATGAGCCTTAAGGCCAAGTTAAGACATTTTTAAGAACTTTGAACTTGAAGGACATACAATGGCACCAGAAACATGGCAAGTCTTATATCCTGCCTCAGTGTATTCTACTATTCTTACACTCTGGTATCATATATAACCATATAACCATATAACAATTACAGCACGGAAACAGGCCATCTCGACCCTTCTAGTCCGTGCCGAACACGTATTCTCCCCTAGTCCCATACACCTGCGTTCAGACCATAACCCTCCATTCCTTTCCCGTCCATATAACTATCCAATTTATTTTTAAATGATAAAAACGAACCTGCCTCCACCACCTTCACTGGAAGCTCATTCCACACAGCTACCACTCTCTGAGTAAAGAAGTTCCCCCTCATGTTACCCCTAAACTTCTGTCCCTTAATTCTCAAGTCATGTCCCCTTGTTTGAATCTTCCCTACTCTCAGTGGGAAAAGCTTATCCACGTCAACTCTGTCTATCCCTCTCATCATTTTAAAGACCTCTATCAAGTCCCCCCTTAACCTTCTGCGCTCCAAAGAATAAAGCCCTAACTTGTTCAACCTTTCTCTGTAACTTAGTTGCTGAAACCCAGGCAACATTCTAGTAAATCTCCTCTGTACTCTCTCTATTTTGTTGACGTCCTTCCTATAATTAGGCGACCAAAATTGTACACCATACTCCAGAATTGGTCTCACCAATGCCTTGTACAATTTTAACATTACATCCCAATACATACAATAGACAATAGGTGCCGGAGTAGGCCATTTGGCCCTTCGAGCCAGCACCGCCATTCAATGTGATCATTGAAACCTCGAGGTTTCAAGGTCTGTTTATTGTCACATGTACTAGTTATGGTACAGTGAAACTCCATTGTTGATCCTGCTAAAATTTTTATGAATTGTGTGAAACTGAATAATTTCACTGTAGCTAGGCACGTGTCAATAAAGGATCATAATGTGATTGGTTAGTGCGGGTGTAAGGTTATGGGGAGAAGGCAGGAGAATGGGGTTGAGAAGGAAAGATAGATCAGCCACAATTGAAACATAGAAAACATAGAAAATAGGTGCAGGAGTAGGCCATTCGGCCCTTCGAGCCTGCACCGCCATTCAATATGATCATGGCTGATCATCCAACTCAGTATCCTGTACTCCAACTCAGTATCCTGTACTGAGATTGAATGGCAGAGTAGCCTAGATGGGCCAAATGGCCTAATTCTGCTCCTATCTCTCATGAATAATATAAATGCAGGTAGTTGTTCCAGCAAATATATTACTGAGCTTTAAGAGTCATTGAAAACACAAACAAGGGTGGTGAATCTGTGGAATTCTTTGCTACAGCCGGCTGTGGAGGCCGTGTCAATGGATATTTTTAAGGCAGAGATACTGTAGATAGATTCTTGATTAGTACGGGTGTCAGTTTATGGGGTGAAGGCAGCAGAATGGGGTTGAGAATGAAAGCCATGATTGAATGGCGGAGTAGACTTGATGGGCCGAATGGCCTAATTCTGCTCATGGAACTAATGAATTTATGGAAAAAATATCTGTTTATAAACATTGAACCTTCAGCATGCAAACTGAAGACTATCTTCTCTGTTGACATTCATTTGCAATTCATTCAGAAATAGAATACAGATTGTGGAGGTGATGTATAGTATTGAAAAATCCAATATCATTTTTTTGCAGAAGGTTGCCTTCCCTGTACCTCCTCCCTCGACTCTGTCCAGGGACCCCAACAGTCCTTTCGGGTGTAGCAGAGGTCCACTTGCACCTCCTCCAACCACATCTACTGCATCGGTTGTTCCAGGTGTAGACTCCTGTACATCGGCAAGACCAAACGCAGGCTCGGCCATCGTTTCGCTCAGTCTGGCTAAACATACCGTGAATTCCCCCTCTCATTCCCACACTGACCTTTCTGTCCTGGGCCTCCTCCATTGTCCCTCAAATTGGGGGAACAGCATCTTATATTCCGCTTGGGCAGCTCACAGCCCAGTGGTATGAACATTGACTTCTCTAACTCCAAGTAATCCCCGCGTCCCCTCTCTCCCCCACCCTAGACGTCCTGTTAGTTTTAGTGTTCTTATCTTTTCGATATCACTTCCTCCACAGCCAGCAATGGACCATTGTGGGCTCCTTGGCCATCTTCGATCTGGTGCCGGGTTTGATTTGTACTGTATATTTTCATCCCTCTCGTTTCCCTCCACCCCCTGGCTGTCGACCTGAAGAAGGGTCTCAATCTGAAACGTCACCTGTTCCTTTTCTCCAGAGATGCAGCCTATCCCGCTGAGTTACTGCAGCACTTTGCACCTGTCCACGTTCTCCAGAGGTGCTGCCCGATCCGCTGAGTTACTCCAGCACTTTGTGTCTTTCCACACGATCAAGTGTGTGTGTGTGCTGCTAATGGCATCAATGACATAGAAAGCAAAGGCATCTTTGCCTCACTATCAGTTTCATCTTACATTGACTTGTCCATGTCCTCGAGATGCTGTCTGACACGCTGAGTCACTCCAGCACATCGTGCTTGTTTTTGTAAGTCCTCAGGTGCCACAGTGGCGCAGCGGTAGAGTTGCTGTCTTACAGCGCCAGAGACCCGGGTTCGATCCCAACCACGGGTGCTGTCTGTACGGAATTTGTACGTACTCCCTGTTTCCTCCCACACTCCAAAGACGTGCAGGTTTGTAGGTTAATTGGCTTCTGTAAAAAATAGTAAATTGTCCCTAGTGTGTGTAGGATAGCACTAGCGTATGGGGTAATCGCTGGTCGGTGGGTCGAAGGGCCTGTTTCCGCGCTGTATCTCTAAACTAAAAAACTATGGCCAGGTTGAAAATCATCTTCCTAAACTCACTAAGTGGAGATTGATGAACAAATAGACATCATTATTCAAATCTTCCAATGGATGTTATGATTCTGATTTGGTGAGCAGGTTTGAATAATGGTGATACAGGAACATAATTGCTTTTGAGTAAATTTCCTTTCAAACCTCTATCATCAGGGGAATATGCGGCAATTTCCGATTTGCAGAGTTTTTAACAAAATACATTGAGATGGATGGCCAAATAACACTAGTTCCTTTGATTCTTAATGCAGAGATAAATCTCCTCGAAACTACAATTTTCTAAAGCTTCAGTTTTAGAGATACAACGCCGAAACATGCGCTTTGGCCCAACAAGTCCGCGCCGACCAGCGATCCCCGCACATTAACACTATCCTACACACCCTAGAGGCAACTTACATTTATACCTAGCCAATGAATCTACAAACTTTGGTACGGCTTTGGATTGTGGGAGGAAACTGGAGATCCCGGAGAAAACCCACGCAGGTCACGGGGAGAACGTACAAACTCCGTACAGACAGCACCCGCAGTCAGGATCGAACCCGGATCTCTGATGTTGTACGGCAGCAACTCTACCTCTGTGCCAGCATGCCGCCCTCAATACCCTTTCAGTGTCCTGTTCCCGGGTTTAATATTATCTTCCCAAGATCACTAAGTTAAGATTGATGAACAGGGAGATAGACAATATTATTAGCCAAATACCTCAAAGGATGCAAATATTCCAATGGATGTTGTGGTTGAGATTCGGTGAGTAGGTTTGAATAATGGTGATAAAAGAATGTCATTGTTTTTGAGCATTCGAACCTTCATCATGAGGGGAATATGGAGCAATTTCCGATTGGCAGCGATCTCCACAAAATGCATTGAGATGGATGGTTGAATAACATTGGTTCTTTAATTCTTAATGCAGAGATAAATCTCCACTAAACTGCAGTTTCCCTTAACTCGATGTTCAGACCATCCATGCATTGCAGTATTCCATTTGACACATCATCTATCTGGAAGTCCATGTGATTCAGATGCCAATAAATGTTGCACTGAATTTTATGCAAGCTTGTATGTAAGTCATAAGATCAGAAGGTCAGAAGGTCATAAGTGATAGGAGCAGAATCAGGCCATTCAGCCCATCACGTCTACTCTGCCATTCAATCATGGCTGATCTATCTCTCCCTCCTAACCCCATTCTCCTGCCTTCTCCCCATTATCTCTGACACCCGTATTAATCGAATGACAGACTGAGCTGGGACTTGATCCTCATTTTGTGTACAATCAAAGCATCACAATGGCACAGCGATAGAGTCGCTGCCTTGTAGCACCAGAGACTTGTGTTCGATTCTGACCACGGGCGCTGTCTATACGGAGTTTGTACGCTCTCCCCGTGACCCACGTGGGTTTTCTCTGAGACCTTCGGTTTCCTCCCGCACTCCAAAGACGTACAGGTCTGTCAACTAATTGGTTTGGTAAAATTGTAAATTGTCCCTAGTGTGTGCAGGATAGTGTTAGTGTGCGGGGATCGCTGGTCGGCGCCGACTCAGTCTGTTTCTGCGCTGTATCTCAAAACTAAAAGTAAGCCTAGAGGGACTAGAGACGGAAATTAGCTACTGATTGGCTACAATAACCATATAACAATTACAGCACGGAAACAGGCCATCTCGGCCCTACAAGTCCGTGCCGAACAACTTTTTTCCCTTAGTCCCACCTGCCTGCACTCATACCATAACCCTCCATTCCCTTCTCATCCATATGCCTATCCAATTTATTTTTAAATGATACCAACGAACCTGCCTCCACCACTTCCACTGGAAGCTCATTCCACACCGCTACCACTCTCTGAGTAAAGATGTTCCCCCTCATGTTACCCCTAAACTTCTGTCCCTTAATTCTGAAGTCATGTCCTCTTGTTTGAATCTTCCCTACTCTCAGTGGGAAAAGCTTGATCACATCAACTCTGTTCACAACAACAATCTCGCATATTTACATGCAAACGTTAATTAATATGCACCGTCCCTATAAACAAAACATTATTAAGCAATCAATCCACCAATGGCCACACACAATAATTTAGAGAACACTGCACCAGAATTTAGTTTAGTTTAATTTATTGTCACATGTATCAAGGTACAGTGAAGAACTTTTGTTGCGTGCTAACCAGTCAGCGGAAAGACAATACGTGATTACAATCGAGCCGTCCACAGTCTACAGTTACATGGTAAAGGGAATAACGTGAATAATGTTTAGTGTAAGATAAACCCAGGAAAGTCCGATCAAAGATAGTCTGAGAAATAGACAATAGGTGCAGGAGTAGGCCATTCAGCCCTTCGAGCCAGCACCGTCATTCACTGTGATCATGGCTGATCATCCACATTCAGTACCCCGTTCCTGCCTTCTCCCCATATCCCCTGACTCCGCTACCTTTAAGACACTGCCATTACAAGCGATGGGACAGGTCTACGAGGCAAAAGTGAAGAGACAAACGTCAGGCAGAGCCGTGGTAGTCGGGGACTCCACCCTGAGAGGTACAGACAGGGGTTTCTGCGGCAACAGGCGGGAGTCAATTTATCCACTCGAATGTGGACAAATGGATCAATCAGATTGCTGCTGGAAGGAGCTGCAGATGTCTAAAGTTCCGTCGCAGATGTTCAGGTCTGCAGAAGGGTCTCAACCCGAAACGTCACCTATTCCTTCTCTCCACAGATGCTGTCTGTCCCGCTGAGTTACTCCAGCTTTTTGTGTCTAAGTTCCATCAGAATGCTGTTGTCTATTTTGTCTTAACTCAGGATCTGAGACGCATGTGCTTGAAGCCTAGATGCCGCTCAGTTGTGCATTCGTTGTAACGCTGCAATTAATCGGCAAAACTGGTGTTGCGAACACAAATAAAAAGAACTCCAGCAATCTCGATTCCAGTGCAAAAATAAATTGCTGTAAATTGAAGGACATTAATTTGGACAAGTGGTGCTCAACCTCAAATGTCACTTGCAAACAGTGATTGCGTTGCACTGTTTCTGAAGTACCTGTATGTTGGGGACAATCAGAGGCTCCAGATAAAGCAGTCATGTCCCGTCTGCCCCTCGCTTTCCTTCTCAAACCACTTCAGCAGTTTTTGAAAACAAATACCTTTTGAAAGCAAATTCACACAAAGGGTGGTGGGTGGGTGGGTGGGTGGGTGTACAGGACAAGCTGCCAGAGGAGGCCGTTGAGGCAGGGACTATTTGCGTTTAAGAATTGGACAGGTACAGGATAGCGCAAATTTGTACAGAAGATAGAACACATAGAACACACACACACCACACACACACACCACACACACACACACACACACACACACACACACACACACACACACACAGAGACACACACACACACACACCACACACACACCCACACAACACACACACACACACACACACACAGACAGAGACACACACACACAACAAACACACACACACACACACACACCAACACACACAACACACACACACACACAAACACACACACACACACACAAACACACAACAACACACACACACACACACACAAACACACACACACACACACACACACACACCACACACACACACACACACCACACACACACACACACACCACACACATATACACACACACACACACCACACACACACACCACAAACGCATACACACCACACATGCATACACACCACACACACACACACACACACACACACACACACACACCTACACCTACACCTTCTTATACCAAGCCAATGAACCTACAAACCTGTACGTCTTCGGAGTGTGGGAGGAAACCGGAGCACCCGGAGAAAACCCACGCAGGTCACGGGGAGAACGTTCAAACTCCGTACGGACAGCACCCGTAGTCGGGATCGAACCCTGGCCTCTGGCGCTGTGAGGCAGCAACTCTACCGCTGCCCCACCGTGTGCAGTAAAACAAAAACAATGATCTTCGCCAGCAGATGTCGAATGGTATTGTTTTTGCGCTCAATTGGCAGCTGGAGTAACCATTTTTGCTGCGTCAGAGCATAAAGGGGATTTCACCTGCAAACAGGAATAAGTGTCAATTACTGCTGGTACTTATCAGTGGCAGGAGAGGAATGAATTGTACAATGCATCATTGTTAAAACGACTATCTGTTCAGGGGATTAAGATGATGGTTGATGAGTCTAGCTCACCTTTCACCTCCGGGACCCCAGTCCTAATCCAATACGAATCGATTGGTTTACCTTCCGCAGAAGACGATAGTTTAGTTTCGAGCCACTGCGCGGAAACAGGCCTTTCGTCCCAACCGACCAGCGATCCCCGCACACTAACACTGTCCTACACACACACACTAGGGACGAACACTGCAAAACTGTGCAGGAAGGAGAGATGGTTACTAGCTTACTGTCAACACTGAGTGTTTGTGGGAGGAAGATGCAAGATTTGTAAACGCACGACTTTCTTCAAAACTGCAGAGGCCGAAACATTGTGCGTAGGAAGGAACTGCAGATGCTGGTTTAAACCGGAGATAGGCTGCATCCATATCAACTACCAGCATCGGTTATAAAACTGATCCTACTCTAAACCACAGAGAGACATGGAGTGCTGGTGTATCTCAGCGGGACAGGCAGCATCTCCGGGGAAAAAGAATGGATGATGTTTCAGGTCGAGACCCTTCTTCTGAAAGTCTCGTTCCTTTTCTCCAGAGATGCTGCCTGACCCGCTGAGCTACTCCAGCGTTTAGTGTCTATCTGAGATTGAAACATTGGTTTGACTTTGGGCTTGATCACTGAATTGGGCTGCCATCTATGGGTGAGATGGTTTAAATGTCTTCCGATTAATGCCATACTCTGGCTATCAGCCTTCCCCTGTGAATCAGGAGATGGAGGCTTTGGAAATCAGGTTGGTTTCTGCTGCTAACAATGCAAATGGAAATGCCTTCCATAAAGTCATACGTGATAGGAGTAGAAATAGGCCATTCGGCCCGACAAGTCGACCCCGCCATTCAATCATGGCTTATCTGTCTCTTCCTCCTAACCCCATTCTCCTGCCTTCTCCCCATAACCCCTGACACCTGTACTAATCAAGAATCTATCCATCTCTGCCTTGAAGATATCTACTGACTTGGCCTCCACAACCTTCTGTGGCAAAGAATTCCACAGATTCACCATCATGCTTCTCCTCATCTCCTTCCTAACAGTACGTCCTTGAATTCACAGGCTGTGACCTCTAGTCCCAGACTCTCCCACTAGTGGAAACATTCTCTCCACATCCACTCTATCCAAGCCTTTCACTATTCTGTATGTTTCCCCTTCATCCTTCTAAACTCATTCCACATGTAATGAATAATTGATTCACAAGATGTCATTCACATAGAGGCATAGAGTGATACAGTGTGGAAACGGGCCCTTCGGCCCAACTCACCCATACCGGCCAACAATGTCCCTTCTACACGAGTCCCACTTGCCTGCGCTTGGTCCATAACCCTCCAAACCTGTCCTATCCATGTACCTGTTTCTTAAACAATGGGATAGTCCCAGCCTCAACTACCTCCTCTGGCAGCTTGTGAAAAAGTTACCCCTTGGATTCCTGTTAAATCTTTTTCCCTTCACCTTGAACCAATGTCGTCTGGGCCTCGATTCCTCTACTCTGGGCAAAGGACACTGTGCATCTACCGGATCTGTTCCTCTGATGATTTTGTACACCTCTATAAGATCTCCCCTCATCCTCCTGCGCTCCATGGAATAGAGACCCAGCCTACTCAACCTCTCCCTATAGCTCACACCCTCTAGTCCTGGCAACATCCTCGTAAATCTTCTCTGAACTTTTTCAAGCTTGACAATATCTTTCCTATAACATGGTGGCCAGAAGCACCATGGTGCGATTTGATTGAACGTAGAACAGTACAGCAAAGGAAAGGTCACTTTGGCGCTCCACGTCTGCTTAACTAAAAGATCTTCAGTTACAGCAAACTATCTAAATTGCACAAAAGGTATTGGACATTGGAGCAAAGAATCCAAATGAATTGAGTTGCTGAACTCCAACTAGCACTGAAGTTTTTTTGCCACTGGGAGTGATACAGAACAGAAACAGGCCCTTCGGCCCATCATGTCCGCACCGACCAGCGATCACCCCGCACACTAGCACTATCCGACACACACTAGGGGACAATTTACATTTTTGCAGAAGCCAATTAACCTACAAACCTGTACGTCTTTGGAGTGTGGGAGGAAACCGGAGATCCCGGGGGAAAAACCACGCGGGTCACGTGGGGAACGTACAAACTCCTTACAGGCAGCACCCGTAGTCGGGATCGAACCCGGGTCTCTGGCGCTGTGAGGCAGCAACTCTACCGCTGCGCCACCGCATCATAATCTTAAGCACCTCGCTAGGAAACAGCAGACTCTGGTGAGGTACGGCCTGTGCATCATAATGCAGAAGCACTGAGGTAACAATTTGCAGAGGGAGTAAAATTGACAATTCCGTAGACTGACTGACAAGGCCACACACAGTCACCATTTCATCACTCCTGAGTTGCCTTCAGACCTTGCAAGGTGTGAAGTATCTGCACAGTTGTACTGCGGGAGAGGCAGTAGACAGCACAGATACCGTGCAGCCCAAGGGAGCAAGACTATTTGCAAACTAAAGGATGAAAGAAAGGGGAAATGTTTAAAGCAGCCCCAGGTGACTGGAGAGGTATAATCCATCAGGGAAAACTTGCTGGTGTTACATATGGCCTTCAGATCAGGCGGTGACAACAAATGTCTAGAGGAATGGTGGTGCAGTGGTAGCGGTAGAGTCCTCACAGCGCTAGAGACCCGGGTTCGATCCCGACTACGGGTGCTTTCTATACGGAGTTTGTACGTTCTCCCTGTGACCTGCGTGGGTTTTCCCCGGGATCTCCGGTTTTTCCTCCCACACAACAAAGACGTGCAGGTTTGTAGGTTAATTGGCTTGGTGTAAATGTAAAATTGTCCCCCTGGTAGACACAAAATGCTGGAGTAACTCAGCGGGACAGGCAGCATCTCTGGAGAGAAGGAATGGGTGACGTTTCGGATTGAGACCCTTCTTCAGACTCTGTTATTGGAGACCTGTGTTTTTTGCAGAAGTTTCATTCAAAGATTCATAAAGAGACCAGTAGGGATGACCAGAAGATTCATTCATAAAGAGACCAGAAGGGATGACGTTCTGGGATTTTCACAGCAGTCCCGCACAGCAAAGTAATGCCCCCATAACTGTGCATGGATGAATGGCTGCCAGCTGAGCGGAGAGTTCTGAAAAAGTATATCTCCCTCGGGAGCCCAAGTAACTGCAATCATCTTTCAAGATTTTATTTTTACATTGCTGAAATCTGCAAGGCTACGGCAGAATATTGAATTTGATTTTTTTACATCCATACGTTCATACGTTATAGGAGCAGAATTAGGCCATTCGGCCCATTGCCTTCTCCGTCATTTGATTATGGCTGATCTATCTCTCCCTCCTAACCCCATTCTCCAGCCTTCTCCCCATAATCCCTGACACCCGCACTAATCAAGAATCTGTCAATCTCTGCCGTAAAAATATCCACTGACTTGGCCTCCACAGCCTTCCATGGCAATGAATTCCACAGATTCACCACCCTCTGAATAAAGAAATTCCTCCTCATCTCCTTCCTAAAGGAAGGTCCTTTAATTCTGAGGCTGTGGCCTCAGGTCCTAGACTCTCCCACTAGTGGAAACATTGGTTTAGTTTAGAGATACAGCGCGGAAATACACCCTGCAGCCCACCAAGTACGCACCGATCAACGATCACCGCACACTAATGCCCCTGTCCCACTTAGGAAGCCTGAACGGAAACCTCTGGAGACTTTGCGCCCCACCCAAGGTTTCCATGCGGTTCCTGGAGGTTTTTGTCAGTCTCCCTACCTGCTTCCACTACCTGCAACCTCCGGCAACCACCTGCAACCTCCGGGAACCGCACGGAAACCTTAGGTGGGGTGCAAAGTCTCCAGAGGTTTCCATTCAGGTTTACAAAGTGGGACAGGGGCATAACACTACCCTACACACACTGTGGACAATTTACAATTTTACCAAAGCCAAATAACATACGAACCTGTACAATCTTTGGAGTGTGGGAGGAAACTGCAGATCTCGGAGAAAACCCACACAGGTCACGGGGAGAACGTACAAACTCCGTACAGACAGCACCCGTAGTTGGGAGTGAACCCGGGTCTCTGGCGCCGTGAGGCAGCAACTCTACCGCTGCGCCACCGTGCCGACCAGGTTTTGAGAACTGTGTTGATTCTCACCTCAGTTTCTGGGATGGCACCATGATGCAACTGGTAGAACCACTGCCTCACAGCGCCCGCGGCCCGGGTTCAGACCTGTTGCCGACTGTGTGGAGTTTGCACGTTCTCCCTTTGATGTATTCAAGAGAGAGTCAGATATAGCTTAGGGCTAACGGAATCAAAGGATATGGAGAGAAAGCAGGAACGAGGTACTGATTTTGGATGATCAGCCTTGATCACATTGATTGGCAGTGCTGGCTCGAAGGGCCGAATGTCCTACTGCTGCACCGATTTTCTATGTTTCTATGTGACAGCATGCGTTTCTTTTGATTACTCCGGCTTCCTAACACAATCCAAAATCCTGCGGGTTTAGAGATTTTTAGCTTATGTAAATTGACCCCAGTCTGTAGGGAGTGGATGTTAAGGTGGAAAATCACAGAACTGGTGTGATTGGATGCTCAAATTGGTGGGACAAAGGGCCTGATTGTGTATTTCAATCAATTAAAATACTTCATGTAATAACCTTTGAGAGGCGAGAGATTGAAATTGGCAAATAACAGGTTTAATAGGTAGAGCTAAGCATGAATCCTTCCAAAAAAAAAAACACTGCTGGAGAAACTCTGCCAGCCAGGCAGCATCTGTGGAAAGAACTCTCTGTCCAGGGACCCCGACAGTCCTTTCAGGTTAGGCAGAAATTCACTTCCACCTCCTCCAACCTCATCTACTGTATCCATTGTTCAAGATGGGGACTCTTGTACACCAGCGAGAGCAAATGTAGACTGGGCCATCGTTTCGCAGAACACCTTCACTCAGTCCACCTGGACCTACCCGATCTCCCAGTTACTCATTCCCACGCTGGCCTTTCTGTCCTAGGCCTCCTCCATTGTCAGAGTGAGGCCATACGCAAATTGGAGGAACAACATATTTTGCTTGGGCAGCTTACACCCCAGTGGTATGAATATTGTCTGAAGAAGGGTTTCGGCCCAAAACGTTGCCTATTTCCTTCGCTCCATAGATGCTGCTGCACCTGCTGAGTTTCTCCAGCATTTTTGTCAACCTTCGATTTTCCAGCATCTGCAGTTCCTTCTTGAACATGAATATTGTCGGGTAACCCCGGCATTGCCTCTCTCTCTATCCCTCTCCCACCCAAGTCGCACTAACTTCTTGTTTTCATGCGACAAACCATTAACAATGGCCTATTTCCTTTATATAACATATAACATATAACAATTACAGCACGGAAACAGAAACGGAAACGGAAACGGAAAGTATCATCGTTACTTTTTTGCAAGTCTTTAATTCTTTGTTCTTTATCTCTCTACATCATCGTTTATAAATCTCTCGTTTCCCCGCACTTTCCCCTGACTCTCAGTCTGAAGAAGGGTCTCGATCGGAAACGTCGCCTATTCTTTTGCCTCCAGAGATGCTGCCTGTCTCCTCTGAGTTACTCCAACTTTTTGTGTTTTATCTTCGAGAGAAAAGGAGACATGGCTTTCCAGATTTCTAACTCTTCTTACATATGTCAAGGACATTTTCCAGGGACAAAGGTGGAAATGATACTGAATTTTAGAAATGAAATCCAATTGACATTTGCTGTCATATCATATTGTTGGCACGTTGAACAGAGGAGGAATTTTCCACCCATAGTCAGACTAGCCTTTGAATTGGAAGCAACCTAATCTCCAGTAAATTGGCTACACTGGACGTGTAATTTAAAATACGTCACACATAGCAGGAGTAATTGATATTAACTTGAAATAAATTGATATTTCTGTCAATGTAGCACTTTTAATGACCTCAGAGCCACATAAATACTTGGCAGCTAATTAACCACCTTTGAAGTATTTTAAATACTTTTTAAATACTTTTAAATGGAAGAACTGCCATGAGGGAAGGGGGTGGGGGTGTTGAACAATGGGGAACCTAGCATTGAAACATTGTCGGTGTACTTTATGTACGGACTATTCGCATACACTGGGTGTGCAAAACAAAGAATTTTACTGTGACCATAGCAACAGTGAAGTAAGATATTAAATGACTCTCTTCAGAATGGTGCAATATTCAAGGGCCTGTTTCCACGCTGTATCTCTAAACTAAACTAAACTAAACTATAGAGGCTTCGATGTTGTTCTGAAAATTATTTTGTTATACAGTAGATGATGTGGATAGTGAAAGCTTTATAAAGGTGATTTTCCAGGGCATTGAATGTCATGAGTAATTCTGGAACAAAGCATGTGGGCTTTGATGTTGTTCAGAACTTTATTAAATGACAAAATACCAAGGATTGTAGATAACAAAGGCTATTTGGCTGAGAGTCAAAATCAGTCAATTTGGAAAGGGGGATCCAATTTGTTCATTGATTTTCAAAGGGTACATATATTCCGAGAGGGCAGATAAGAGTAGGAACAGCAGTGGGAATTTAATTTTGAGATACAGCGCGGAAACAGGCCCTTCGGCCCACCAAGTCGTACCGACCAGCGATCGCTGCACACTAACACTGTCCTACACGCACTAGAGACAATTTACATTTATACCTAGCTCATTAACCTACAAACCTGCACGTCTTTGGCGTGTGGGAGGAAACTGAAGCACCCGGAGAAAAACCCACGCAGGTCACGGGGACAACGTACAAACTCCGTACGGACACTTCAATGTTATTCTAATTGTGCATTAACACTCTAAGGGCGATTTACAGCAGACAACTAACCTAAAAGCGCGCACGTCTTTGGAATGTGGGAGGAATCCGGAGCACCCGGAGACAACCCACGCGAGAACGTGCAAACCTCGTGCAGACAGCACCCGTAGTCAGAATCGAACCTGGGTCCCTGGCGCTGTGAGGCAGCAACTCTGTCGCTACACCACCATGCTGCCCAAGTGTGGGAATGGAGCCCTTGAAGTTGGCGTGGGCATGAAGGGTCACCTCATGTACTGGACCCGAATCAGGAATCACCCTCTATTGAGCATGTGGATAGTTTAAACCTAGCCTCCACTGGAGTGAGATTGAGCTGACTTTGCAGTGTATTGTGTGTCTGTGTTACAGGTGACCGAGACTCGAACTGGACCGTTGGGATGTAGCAGCTACGAGAACCTTGACTCAGTGAGTTCTGTCCTTCTGCAGAGTCCTGAGAGCAGGCTGCATTTGCAAGGTGGGTACAGTATGGTATGGTGTGGCATGGCATGGTATGTTATGGTATGGAATAGTTTGCCATGTTATGTTATGGCGTATTATGGTATGCTTTATGGTATGTTATGTTATGGTACGTTAAAGGCAATAGACAATAGGTGCAGGAGTAGGCCATTCGGCCCTTCGAGCCAGCACCGCCATTCGCTGTGATTATGACTGATCATCCACAATCAGTACCCCGTTCCTGCCTTCTCCCCATATCACTTGTCTGTGATATCTTTAAGAGCCCTATCTAACTCTCTCTTGAAAACGTCCAGAGATTTGGCCTCCACTGCCTTCTGAGGCAGAGAATTCCACAGATTCACATCTCTCTGGGTGAAAAGGTTTTTCCTCAACTCCGTTTTAAACGGCCTACCCTTTATTCTTGTTATGTTATGTTATGGTGTATAATGGTACACGCAAATGCTGGAGAAACTCAGCGGGTGAGGCAGCATCTAAGGAGGGAAGGAATAGGCGACATTTCGGGTCGTGAACCTCCCCCACCTGAGGTCATCTGTTGCCGGCCATTATTTGTCCTAGTCTTTTCTTGCTTCCACTTACTGAGGAGCAGTTTACAATGGCAAGCCCAGTCATCTCTGGGGATGTGGTTCGCGATTGGAGCATCTGGGGAAAATAACACAGGGAATGCATGCAAACTCCACACAGAAAGCATTCAAGGTCAGCTTTAAACACAGGTCGCTGGAGCGGTGAGGTGGCAGCTACTCTGCTGTGTTGAACACTTATCATTTTAATTACATTGCATTCCTGTTATACTTGCAAGGAATTTAGCATTATTGGCCTGGACACAATTTCTTCACAGCGAGTCTGAGCAAGTTGTATTTCAGTTCATGTTCAACAGAGTGGAGTCTAAATTGAGCAATTACCCCACCTTAGTTGCAATTACTCTGGTTTAATTTCCGGTACATTCTCTCATCAAACAACAGATGTATTTTCCCCACCCCGCCTGTATGCATCAATGCAACAGTGCAGATGCTGGTTTGTACCCAAGATAGCCACAAAAATGCTGGAGTAACTCGGCGGGTCAGGCAGCAGCTCTGGAGAAAAGGAGAAGGTGATGTTTCAGGTTGAGACCCTTCTTCAGACTGAGCTTTAGAGGTGGGGGGGTTTGGGGGAGAAAAAGCTGGACGTGAGAGCAGGCCAGAAAAGGTACAGAGAAGGCTCACCAGACTGATTCCTGGGATGTCAGGACTTTCATATGAAGAAAGACTGGATAGACTCGGCTTGTACTCGCTAGAATTTAGAAGATTGAGGGGGGATCTTATAGAAACTTACAAAATTCTTAAGGGGTTGGACAGGCTAGATGCAGGAAGATTGTTCCCGATGTTGGGGAAGTCCAGAACAAGGGGTCACAGTTTAAGGATAAGGGGGAAATCTTTTAGGACCGAGATGAGAAAAACAATTTTCACACAGAGAGTGGTGAACCTCTGGAATTCTCTGCCACAGAAGGTAGTTGAGGCCACAGTTCATTGGCTATATTTAAGAGGGAGTTAGATGTGGCCCTTGTGGCTAAAGGGATCAGGGGGTATGGAGAGAAGGCAGGGACGGGATACTGAGCTGGATGATCAGCCATGATCATATTGAATGGCAGTACAGGCTCGATGGGCCGAATGGCCTACTCCTGCACCTATTGTCTATGTTTCTAAAAAATCAGGGCTGTCACCAGATGACCTGCGGAAGGGTGGAGCCCACAATGGTCCATTGTTGGCTGGGGAAGATATGCTCATGAGAGGGGTACATGGATGTGAACAGAGGATCTAGTAGGATGACTAGAATGGGGAAGGGGGGGAAGAAAGAATGCAGGAGTTACCTGGAGTTAGAGAAATCAACCTTCATACCGCTGTCCAAGCGAAATATGAGGTGCTGTTCCTCCAATTTGTGCTGGGCCTCACTCTGACAGTGGAGGAGGCCCAGGGCAGAAAGGTCAGTGTGGGAATGGGGAAGGGGAATTGAAGTGTTTGGCAACCGGGAGATCATGTAGGCCAAGGTTGACTGAGCGGAGGTGTTCGGCGAGACTGTGTACAGGCACGGTGTTTGGTCTGGTGAACACGGTATGTCCCTGCTTTAGCCTCTCTGGAACTGTTGGCAGGTAATTGAGAGGCATCATCTGAAGAAGGGTCTCGACCTGAAACGTCAACTATTCCTTCTCTCCAGAGATCAAGTCAAGAGTCAAGTGAGTTTATTGTCATGTCCCAGATAGGACAATGAAATTCTTGCTTGCTGCAGCATGATAGAATATTTTAGGCATAAATACAGATCAGATCAGATCAGTGTGACCATATACCATAGAATATAGTGTTTAAGAAGGAACTGCAGATGCTGGAAAATCGAAGGTACACAAAAATGCTGGAGAAACTCAGTGGGTGCACCATGATATGTGGAGCGAAGGAAATAGGCAACGTTTCGGGCCGAAACCCTTTGGGTTGCCTATTTCCTTCGCTCCATAGATGCTGCTGCACCCGCTGAGTTTCTCCAGCATTTTTGTGTACCTTCCATAGAATATATATACACACATAAATGCACAGATAAAGTGCAATAGGCTGTTATAATTCATAGTTTGTTTGAAGTTGTGTTTAATAGTCTGATGGCTGTGGGGAAGTAGCTATTCCTGAACCTGGATGTTGCAGATTTCAGGCTCCTGTACCTTCTACCCGAGCGGAGAGATGAGTGCGCGGCCAGGATGGTGTGGGTCCTTGATGATGCTGCCAGCCTTTTTGAGGCAGCGACTGCGATAGATCCCCTCGATGGTAGGGAGGTCAGAGCCGATGATGGACTGGGCAGTGTTTACAACTTTTTGCAGTCTTTTCCGCTCCTGGACGCTGCCTGTCCCGCTGAGTCACTCCGGCTTTTTGCATCTATCGTTGTTCAGGGTCCTGCTTGGCACACAATTACTGTCCTGAAGGAATTTTAAATTACAAAAGAGCAAAAAAGATGGCAGTAGGGTTTGTTCCCTAATTAGAGTCATGGACAGGAATGGAGAAAGGATAAAATTTCACACTCCATCATCCAAAAATAGACGATAGTTATTATTCCTTGAACCCTTTCAAATTCACTTCTATCCTGGTAATTGTGCCGTGACTGCAGAATTGATGAGAGGTTGTATGAAAGGCCAGCATCTAATTTGTTAATGTTTGGGCATTGGAAAAACAAGACTTAATAACACTGCTCTTGCATTCAATTAGCTAAGAGGCTCTCAACTTGTGATGGATATTTCAATTAAAATGATGAATTGAGGTTTAGATGTTTATGCCACAAGGTCTGTATAGAAATGTCCAAGAGAAGTATAGCAGTGTTGAATCGTGAAAGGCCTGGATAGAGAGGTTGTTTTTCAAACTAGGTTTAGAGATTCTGTGTGGAAATCCGGCCCTTCGGCCCACCGAGTCCGCACCGACCAGCGATCCCTGCACATTGACGCTATCCTACACACACTAGGGACAACTTACAAGTATACAACCCCAAGCCAATCGACCTGCAAACCTGTACATCTTTGGAGTGTGGCAGGAAACCGATGATCTCAGAGAAAACCCATGCAGGTCACGGAGGGGAAAGTAACTGTTTCATAGAGTAGACTTTAAAAAAAAAAATATTTTATTAGAAGTAAGTACAATCATATGGCACCAAAGTGCCTAATATATATTTTCATAATACATTTTATGTACAGCTTCTTATTTCAAAGGTTCAAAGGCTCAAAGGTTCAAAGGTTGATTTATTGTCACATACACCTAGATGTAGTGAAATTCTTTTTGCCAATGCAGCACATAAAAAAGAATACAAACATAACAATAATAAATAGCTTTAGCATAAAAACATCCCCCCACAATGGTTCCCATTATGGGGGAAGGCACAAAGTCCAGTCCCATCCCCAATGTCCACCCATAGTCGGGCCTATTGAGGCCTCCACAGTTGCCTCTACGGAGGCCCGATGTTCCAGGCCGTCCTCGCCGGGTGATGATGTTCCGGCGTCGGGAGAGTCCTCTCAGCGGCATGGGAACCCTGGAACGGCCGCCTCCCTACTCGAGACCGTGGCTTCCGGAGCCGACAAGGCCGCGCCGAATGGAGCTCAACTGGCGATCTCGTCGCGAGATCCAAGGCTCCCGATGGAAAGTTCAGCGCCGCCGCCCGCAGCCGCTCCTCAGACCCGCAGCTCCGCAACGGACCCAGCTCACCGGAGTTCCAGCTCAGCGACCCAGGCAAGGCACCGCCCGCCACGCAATGGCGCTCCAGCGCTGCACCGCCGTTTTTTGTTATAATAAGAATAAGAAAAATAAATTAGATTGTAAAGGATTGAAAGACGTGAGATATATAGTGTGTGAAGAAGAAGAAAAAAGAAGAATGAATGAAGAAAGTTGAAGAAAAGAAAATAGGAAAAAGAGAATGAGACATAAAGAAAAGAAGTAAGGAGATCATTGTTTATAATCTTCACCGTCCCTCGTCCAGTCCAGAAACAGTTAGCTTTTACAATTGCGTTGCACCATATGATTCCAAAAAGACGACAAATGGAGACCAACTCGTTATGAATTGGTCTGATTTATCTATTAGGAGGAATAGCATTCATAGAGTAGACTTATTATGCCCCTGTCCCACTTAGGAAACCTGAACGGAAGCCTCAGGAGACTTTGCGCCCCACCCAAGGTTTCCGTGGGGTTCCCGGAGGTTGCAGGTGGTTGCCGGAGGTTGCAGGTAGTGGAAGCAGGTAGGGAGACTGACAAAAACCTCCGGGAACCGCACGGAAACCTTGGGTGGGGCGCAAAGTCTCCAGAGGTTTCCGTTCAGGTTTCCTAAGTGGGACAGGGGCATAACTTAGACTTAGGTCCTCCCACACTGTAGAGTGCATTGGGCAGCAAGCTTTCGCCATTCGGTTCGGTCATGTGCGACGTCTTCCACCCTCGATAGGTCAGCGTCCCGGGCTTCCAAATCCTTCTGGAATGTTCCCTCCATGTGAGTTTTGGTCGGCCTCTTGTCCTGTTGCAGTTTCACAGTAGATATCCTCATTTGTGATGTGGTCTCTGTAGCTGGTCTTCAGGATCCTCCTCAAGCAGCGTTGTTGGGATGCATCCAATTTACTTTTCATCTTCACGTTGATTTTCCTTGTCTCACTGGCACAGAGGGCTGTAGGGAGGACTGCGGACTGGAAGAGCTTGGCTTTTAGCATCTTGGATATCCCACCACTAGACCATATTTAGAGTGGAGAAGATTGAACACTGGTGCTGAAATTCTGCAAAGAACTGTTAATTGGGACGAGAGATGGGTGAACAGGGATTGAAGAGAAATGCCACAAGTAGTGCATAGATAATGAGAAATATTTGATCCAGTCATTTCTCACAAGAGATGAAGGGAATGCACTGCCTGAAGGGAGATGGAATGAACTTTATTCATAGTTTGCAAAATAATATTGCAATGCCCTTTAAAAATCTGGTTCATTCAGCCTTTTCCGTGTTCCCACTTCTTTAGTTTAGTTTAGAGATACAGTGCGGAAACAGGCCCTTCGGCCCACCGAGTCCGTACTGATCCCCGCAGGCTAACACTATCCCTGCGACACACCTTGGACAATTTACAATTATACCAAAACCGATTAGCCTGCAAACATGCACGTCTTTGGAGTGTGGGAGGAAACCGGAGGTCCCGGAGAAAACCCACGCAGGTCACGGGGAGAACGTACAAACTTCGTGCAGACAGCACCCGTAGTCAGGATCGAACCTGGATTTCTGGCGATTTAAGGCAGTAACTCTACCTCTGCGCCACCGTGCTGTGAGTTCTAACGAGAGATGAAGGGAAATGCACTGCCTCAAGGGAGATGGAATCAAATGTATGCCTAGTTTGCAAAATTATATTGCAATACCCTTTCAAAGGCTGGTTCATTCAGCCTATTCTGTGTTACCTTTCATTAGTTTAGTTCATCATTAAAAATAATCTTTAGTCAGAGGGTGGTGAATCTGTGGAATTCATTACCACAGAAGGCTGTGGAGGCCACAAGTCAGTGGATATTTTTAAGGCAGAGGTATATAGACTCTTGATTAGTGCGGGTGTCAGGGGTTATGAGGAGAAGGCAGGAGAATGGGGATAGGAGGGTGAGATAGATCAGCCATGATAGACAAAAGTGCTGGAGAAACTCAGCGGGTGCAGCAGCATCTATGGAGCGAAGGAAATAGGCAACGTTTCGGGCCGAAACTCTCCTTCAGACTTCAGACGTTGCCTATTTCCTTTGCTCCATAGATGCTGCTGCACCCGCTGAGTTTCTCCAGCACTTTTGTCTACCTTCGATTTTCCAGCATTTGCAGTTCCTTCTTAAACGATCAACCATGATAGAATGGCAGAGTAGACTTGATGGGCCGAATGGCCTAATTCTCCTATCACTTATTTTGCAATGCCCTTTATCCATCGCTGGTGTGTCAGACGATGTTGGCTTCTGTCGCTGTCCAACATGTTGACAGAATAGTCGCCCGACGCGTCACAGAGTGCATCGCATCGTCGCTTCCATGGATCGCCAAGAGGATGATCCCCGATGGCCTTTATAAGGCTGGTTCATTCAGCCTTCTCTGTGTTCCCCTTTCTCTTCAAAACAATCGCTCACAGTACCATAGTCTGGGAGGTCTCCATGAGGCAATAGTTGCACAGTTAGCAAGAAACAGGCATTAAGTCAGTGAGAGGTAACAGTGGCATTGTGCCTGATAGCTGGATTTGAATCCCTTCCCACCCCTATTATGCTGAGAGCTGTGTTTCCCTGTAGTGTGAAGTCCTACACTAATCACTACACTCGTATCCAATTATAGCCAGAGTCTTTCTCTCACCGAGCATTAAGGGCTCAGTCCGTGGAAGCAGGACCTCCACATTATCAGTCCCTTAGGTGATTTTTCAGCATTTTTGCAAGACCTAATCTATTTTCAGATTATCCAGCCTCCGGAGAGCCGAGAAATGCTGCAGAAATTGGCGTAACTATCGATGATGTGGTTTGAAACTGAACTACTTTGCAGCATTTTATGCCGTTTACTGAGCATTCTGTTTCTGCTGCTTAAATCAATTCCAACGAAATGTGCCGGGGATAAAACTGACGTCGTAGTTTTAGTGGTACAGCCTGGAAACAGGCCCTTCGGCCCACCGAGTCCATGCCGACCAGCGATCACCTGTACACTGGTTTGATCCTACACACTGGGGACAAGTTTACAGAGGACAAGTAAACTTCAAACTTGCACGTCTTTGGAGTGTGGAAGGAAACTGGGGCACCCAGAGAAAACCCACGCAGGTCACGGGGAGAACATACAAACTCCATACAGACAGCACCTGTAGTCTGGATCGAACCCGGGTCTCTGGCGCTGTAAGGCAGCAACTCTACTGCTGCTGCTTAAGTTACATGAATTTTTTACCATTCAGCCAGAGGTTGCTTGTAAAGATGTTTTTTTCCTGTTCTGTATTGGGTGGTGGCAAGAATTCCACAGTTAATTATAAACAGTTTCATCAAGATTTACGAGGATGCCAGACACAGAATGCTGGAGTAACTCAGCGGGTAAGGCAGCATCTCTAGAGAAAAGGAATTGCTGACCAGAACAGAACCAGGGGCCACAGTTTGAGAATAAGGGGTAAGCCATTTAGAACGGAGATGAGGAAACACTTTTTCTCACAGAGTGGTGAGTCTGTGGAATTCTCTGCCTCAGAGGCCTGTGGAGGCAGGTTCTCTGGATACTTTCAAGAGAGAGCCAGATAGGGCTCTTAAAGATAGCGGAGTCAGGGGATATGGGGAGAAGGCAGGAACGGGGTACTGATTGGGGATGATCAGCCATGATCACATTAAATGGCAGTGCTGGCTTGAAGGGCCAAATGGCCTACTCCTGCACCTATTGTCTATTGTCTGATGGTTTGGGTCGAGACCCCTCTTCAGACAGTGCGGCTGTTGCTCGGACTTGGTGGTCCTGAGCTGTAGGGCGAGACTGGCCAAGCTAGGACTTGATTCCCTTAGAGCACAGGAGGATGACGGGTGATTTTATGGAGGTGTATATTATAATAAGAGCTACTGCCTGTCCCGCTGAGTTACTCCAGCATTTTGTGTCCATGTGCAGATAGTTGTGGTTATGGGTCATGCGCGCTGGCCTGCCCTAGAGACGGCTACAATGGGTTTGTTGGGCTTAACAGCAACATTGCTCGATGGGAGATGGGAGAGACACAGTCTGACTGCATTGTGCGACCCTCTCATTGAGGACTGCATTGGAGACCGATGTGCCCCTGAAGGAGCTCATGCAGCCTGGCCCGCCAACAGCTAAATGGATTTTAGGTCCCCTTTTCCCTGGGCGGCACGGTGGCGCAGCGGTAGAGTTGCTGCCTTCCAACGCCAGAGACCACAGTTCGATCCTGACTGTGTAGAGTTTGCACGTTCTCCCCATGACAGCGTGGGTTTTCTCCAGGATCTCCGGTTTCCTCCCACACTCCACGTTTGTAGGCTAATTGGTTTGGTGTGAATGTAAATTGTCCCTAGTGTGTAGGGTAGTGTTAAAATGCGGGGATCGCTGGTCGGCACGGAGTCTGTGGGCCGAAGGGCCTGTTTCCGCGCTGTATCTCTCAACTAATCTAAACTAAATTGACTGAGACAAAGTGCCAAATCAAGTACATCCTGAATGTGAATAAATCCTTCACCTACTAAATGAGAACAATAGCAACATGATATCCTAAAGCTAAAGATGTCAACCCCTGTCTCAGTTATGTTCCTCTGATTGTTTCTGATAATGTTTCTAGTGCGATCACTTATTTCATGAGTATTAATTGGATCAATTTCAATCTGAGGATATCAGCTCCGTAGATCAACTTCTCTTTTGCTACTTGAGTTTGATAGCACTGTCATTCACGATTAGCTCTTTTGTTTTTATTATATCAAGAGACATAAGTAGATAGTTTAGCCCTTCAGCCATTTGTTCTCATCCATTTACAATGTCATCCGGCATCGCTTTTACTGCTGAATCTAAACTGCTCTCCAGGTTAATCCAGTAGACAGACACAAAAAGCTGGAGTAACACAGTGGGACAGGCAGCATCTCTGGAGAGAAGGAATGGGCGACGTTTCAGGTCGAGACACTTCTTCACTGGATGAATACTTTCAATGAACTTGTACCTTTAGAAATGAGATGGGGAGGAATTTCTTTAGTCAGTGGGTGGTGAATCTGTGGAATTCTTTGGCACAGAAGGCTGTGGAGGCCAAGTCACTGGATTGGCTTGGATAGGGGAGAGAATTTTTCCATTTGGCTTGGATGGGGTGGATGTGGTTAGGATATTTCCACTAGTGGGAGAGTCCAGGACCAGAGGTCATAGCCTCAGAATTAAAGGACGTTCCTTTAGGAAGGAGACGAGGAGGAATTTCTTTAGTCAGAGGGGTGGTGAATCTGTGGAATTCTTTGCCACAGAAGACTGTGGAGGCCAAGTCAATGGATATTTTTAAGGCGGAGATTGCCAGATTCTTGATTATGACATATGATACAATCCGACTTTATTCATCCCAGGAGGGAAATTGAAATTAGTACGGGTGTCAGGGGATACGGGGAGAATGGATACGGAGAGGGAAAGATAGATCAGCTACGATTGAAGGGCGCAGTAGACTTGATGGGCTGAATAACCTAATTCTGTCCCTAGAATTTGTGACGTTGTGAACTCATTCCAGTTGTCCATGAAACTATATAAGGGATAATATAGGAAAGGTTGTAATAGCACAGATGTCAAGTAGGAAAGGCTAGAGAGAAAGTTCATGAAGATGTTGCCAGGACTTGAGGACCTGAGTTGGAACAGGATCAGACTATTACTTGGAGCACAGGAAGATGAGAGGTGATCCTTTAGAGGTGTCTAAACGTTGCCTATCCATGTTCTCCAGAGATCCAGCCTGACCCTGGCATTACTGGATGTTTTCAAGAGAGAGTTAGATTTAACTCTTAGGGCTAACGGAATGAAGAGATATGAATGATTGAATGAATGGATAGGTTTATTGGCCAAGTATTCACATACAAGGAATTTGCCTTGGTGCTCCACCCGCAAGTGATAACATAGAAACATAGAAACATAGAAATTAGGTGCAGGAGTAGGCCATTCGGCCCTTCGAGCCTGCACCACCATTCAATATGATCATGGCTGATCATCCAACTCAGTATCCCGTACCTGCCTTCTCTCCATACCCTCTGATCCCCTTAGCCACAAGGGCCACATCTAACTCCCTCTTAAATATAGCCAATGAACTGGCCTCGACTACCCTCTGTGACAGGGAGTTCCAGAGATTCACCACTCTCTGTGTGAAAAAAGTTCTTCTCATCTCGGTTTTAAAGGATTCCCCCCTTATCCTTAAGCTGTGACCCCTTGTCCTGGACTTCCCCAACATCGGGAGCAATCTTCCTGCATCTAGCCTGTCCAACCCCTTAAGAATTTTGTAAGTTTCTATAAGATCCCCTCTCAATCTCCTAAATTCTAGAGAGTATAAACCAAGTCTATCCAGTCTTTCTTCATAAGACAGTCCTGACATCCCAGGAATCAGTCTGGTGAACCTTCTCTGCACTCCCTCTATGGCAATAATGTCCTTCCTCAGATTTGGAGACCAAAACTGTACGCAATACTCCAGGTGTCGTCTCACCAAGACCCTGTACAACTGCAGTAGAACCTCCCTGCTCCTATACTCAAATCCTTTTGCTATGAAAGCTAACATACCATTCGCTTTCTTCACTGCCTGCTGCACCTGCATGCTCACTTTCAATGACTGGTGTACCATGACACCCAGGTCTCGCTGCATCTCCCCTTTTCCTAGTCGGCCACCATTTAGATAATAGTCTGCTTTCCTGTTTTTGCCACCAAAATGGATAACCTCACATTTATCCACATTATACTGCATCTGCCAAACATTTGCCCACTCACCCAGCCTATCCAAGTCACCTTGCAGTCTCCTAGCATCCTCCTCACAGCTAACACTGCCCCCCAGCTTAGTGTCATCCGCAAACTTGGAGATATTGCCTTCAATTCCCTCATCCAGATCATTAATATATATTGTAAATAGCTGGGGTCCCAGCACTGAGCCTTGCGGTACCCCACTAGTCACTGCCTGCCATTGTGATAAGGACCCGTTTACCCCTACTCTTTGCTTCCTGTTTGCCAGCCAGTTCTCTATCCACATCAATACTGAACCCCCAATGCCGTGTGCTTTAAGTTTGTAAACTAATCTCTTATGTGGGACCTTGTCGAAATCCTTCTGGAAGTCCAGATACACCACATCCACTGGTTCTCCCCTATCCACGCTACTAGTTACATCCTCGAAAAATTCTATAAGATTCGTCAGACATGATTTACCTTTCGTAAATCCATGCTGACTTTGTCCAATGATTTCACCACTTTCCAAATGTGCTGCTATCCCATCTTTAATAACTGACTCTAGTGGTTTCCCCACTACCGATGTTAGACTAACTGGTCTGTAATTCCCCGTTTTCTCTCTCCCTCCCTTCTTAAAAAGTGGGGTTACGTTTGCTACCCGCCAATCCTCAGGAACTACTCCAGAATCTAAAGAGTTTTGAAAGATTATTACTAATGCATCCACTATTTCTGGAGCTACTTCCTTAAGTACTCTGGGATGCAGCCTATCTGGCCCTGGGGATTTATCGGCCTTTAATCCATTTAATTTACCCAACACCACTTCCCGGCTAACCTGGATTTCACTCAATTCCTCCAACTCCTTTGACCCGCGGTCCCCTGCTATTTCCGGCAGATTATTTATGTCTTCCTTAGTGAAGACGGAACCAAAGTAGTTATTCAATTGGTCCGCCATATCCTTGTTCCCCATGATCAACTCACCTGTTTCTGACTGCAAGGGACCTACATTTGTTTTAACTAATCTCTTTTTTTTCACATATCTATAAAAACTTTTGCAGTCAGTTTTTATGTTCCCTGCCAGTTTGCTTTCATAATCTATTTCTCCTTTCCTAATTAAGCCCTTTGTCCTCCTCTGCTGGTCTCTGAATTTCTCCCAGTCCTCCGGTATGCTGCTTTTTCTGGCTAATTTGTACGCATCATCCTTCGCTTTGATACTATCCCTGATTTCCCTTGTTATCCACGGATGCACTACCTTCCCTGATTTATTCTTTTGCCAAACTGGGATGAACAATTTTTGTAGTTCATCCATGCAGTCTTTAAATGTCTTCCATTACATATCCACCGTCAACCCTTTTAGAATTAATTGCCAGTCAATCTTGGCCAATTCACGTCTCATACCCTCAAAGTTACCTTTCTTTAAGTTCAGAACCATTGTTTCTGAATTAACAATGTCACTCTCCATCCTAATGAAGAACTCAACCATATTATGGTCACTCTTGCCCAAGGGGGCACGTACAACAAGACTGCTAACTAACCCTTCCTCATTACTCAATACCCAGTCTAAAATAGCCTGCTCTCTCGTTGGTTCCTCTACATGTTGAATTAGATAACTATCCCGCATACATTCCAAAAAATCCTCTTCCTCAGCACCCCTGCCAATTTGATTCACCCAATCTATATGTAGATTGAAGTCACCCATTATAACGGTTTTGCCTTTGTCGCACGCATTTCTAATTTCCTGTTTGATACCATCTCCAACTTCACTACTACTGTTAGGTGGCCTGTACACAACACCCACCAGCGTTTTCTGCCCCTTAGTGTTTCGCAGCTCTACCCATACCGATTCCACATCCTGCAAACTAATGTCCTTCCTTTCCATTGCGTTAATCTCCTCTCTAATCAGCAACGCTACCCCACCTCCTTTTCCTTTCTCTCTATCCCTCCTGAATATTGAATATCCCTGGATGTTCAGCTCCCAGCCTTGGTCACCCTGGAGCCATGTCTCCGTGATCCCAACTATATCATAGTCATGACATATAGTGACAGTTAAAGCCCCTGTCCCACTGTACGAGTTCATTCCAAGAGCTCTCCCGAGTTTAAAAAAAATCAAACTCGTGGTAAGCACGGAGAATGAACGTAGCGGGTACGTCGGAGCTCGGGGACGTCTCTTAGCGCTAACGGCAGGTACTCGGGAAGACTCGCTAATAGCAGGTAAGCACGGGAAGACTCGTGAAGATTTTTCAACATGATGAAAAATGTCCACGAGAGCCCCGAGTACCGACGAGTGGCCATTACCGTAAATCTCAGAGTTCAAATCAGGGCAAACTCGGGAGAGCTCTTGGAATGAACTCGTACAGTGGGACAGGGCTACTAGGAATGACACATAAAACATGGGGAAAAAACAGGAACGGGGTACTGATTTTGGATGATCAGCCATGATCATATTGAATGGCGGTGCTGGCTTGAAGGGCCGAATGGCCTACTGCTAGACCTATTTTCTATGTTTCTATGTTTACTGGCTTCAGCTTGTATTAAACGTTATTCCGTTATCATGTACCTAAACACTGTGTATGGCTCAGTTGTGGTCATGTATTGTTTTTCCGCCTACTGATTAGCACGCAACAAAAGCTTTTTACCGTAACTTGGTACACGTGGCAATAAACTAAACTGAACTGACCCACTGAGTTACTCCAGAAGTTTATGTCAAAGTCAACTTTATTTCTAAAAATATTTGCTGTTTTGGAGGGAGCTAAATTATCTTGACGAACCCTAGTGTTAAGGTCATGAATTCACAAGTGACAGGAGCAAAATTAGGCCATTCGGCCCATCAAGTCTACCCTGCCATTCAATCATGGCTAATCTATCTCTGCCTCCTAACCCCATTCTCCTGCCTTCTCCCTATAACTCTTGACACCCGTACTAATCAAGAATCTGTCCATGTCTGCCTTAAAAATATCCATTGACTTGGCCTCCACAGCCTTCTGTAGCAATGAATTCCACAGATTCACCACCATCTGACTAAAGACATTACCTCTCATCTCCTTCCCAAAGGAACGTTATTTAATTCTGAGGCTATGACCTCTCGTCCCAGGCTCTCTCATCTCTAACTAGCTGATATATTGTTTTCAGCTTGATAAAGGCAATGTTCTGAAGATAGACTCAAAAAGCTGGAGTAACTCAACGGGTCAGGCAACATCTCTGGAGAAAAGAAATAGGTGACGTTTCGGGTCGAGACCCTTCTTCTGACAGAGAGTCAGGTCTCAGTCTGAAGAAGGGTCTCGACCCAAAACGTCACCTATTCCTTTCCCCTGGAGATGCTGCCTGTCCCGCTGAGTTACTCCAGCGTTTTGTGTCTATCTTCGGTTTAAACCAGCATTTGCAGTTCCCTGGATAGACACAAAAAGTTGGAGTAACTCAGCGGGACAGGCAGCATCTCTGTAGAGAAGGAATGGGCGACGTTTCGTGTCGAGACCCCTCTAAAAGACACATGTTTCAGGTCGAGACCCTTCTTCAGACACACGTTTCGGGTCGAGACCCTTCTTCAGAAATACGTTTCGGGTCGAGACCCTTCTTCAGACATACGTTTCGGGTCGAGACCCTTCTTCAGACATACGTTTCGGGTCGAGACCCTTCTTCAGACACACGTTTCGGGTCGAGACCCCTCTAAAAGACACATGTTTCGGGTCGACACCCTTCTTCAGACACACGTTTCGGGTCGAGACCCCTCTAAAAGACACATGTTTCAGGTCGAGACCCTTCTTCAGACACACGTTTCGGGTCGAGACCCTTCTTCAGACAGTTCTTCTGCAGGACCTTCCTCGGCAAAGGTGATGTTCATTTCTATTCCAGTGACAACAGCAAAACAATTGTCTTTTTTCTTTCATCCCGCTCTTGCAGGTCTGCAGGTTGTTCTTCCTGAATACCTGAGGGAGAAGTTTGTGCAGTCGGCCCTGAGCTACATCATGTGCAATGCAGAGGGGGAATACATCTGTAAGAACAGCCAGTGCGCTTGCCAATGTGCGATGGAATTCCAACAATGTAACTGCCCCATCACCGACATCCAGATCATGGAGAACACATTGTCCGGACTGTCCGAGTCCTGGAACACGGCCTATAAAGAATTTGAAATGTCAGGTACGCCAGGCAAGCGTCAGATGTGAAAAGCACTGTCTGTAAAACTACACTGTGAGGCAGCGGTAGAGTTTCTGTCTCACAGCTCCAGGGTCCAGGGTTCGATCCCGACCACGGGTGCTGTCTGTATGGAGTTTGTACGTTCTCCCCTCGACCTGCGCCCTGGGAGCACCTCGCTGTCACGGGGAGAACGTGCAAACTCCAGACTGCACACTATTTCTATCCTGCACAACTAGGGTTAATTTATAGAAGCCAATTAACCTCCAACCCTGCACACTAATGCCCCTGTCCCACTTAGGAAACCTGAACGGAAACCTCTGGAGACTTTGCGCCCCACCCAAGGTTTCCGTGCGGTTCCCGGAGGTTGCAGGTGGTTGCCGGAGGTTGCAGGTAGTGGAAGCAGGTAGGGAGACTGACAAAAACCTCCGGGAACCGCACGGGAACCTTGGGCGGGGCACAAAGTCTCCAGAGGTTTCCATTCAAGTTTCCTAAGTGGGACAGGGGCATAACGCTATCCCACACACACAAGGGTCCATTTAGAATTTTACCAAAGCCAATTAGCCTACAAACCTGCACGCTTTGGAGTGTGGGAGGAAACCGGAGAAAACCCTCGCAGGTCACGGGGAGAATGTACAAACTCCGCGCAGACAGACACTGTGGTCAGGATCGAATTTGGGTCCCTGGCGCTGGAAGGCAGCGACTCTACCACTGCGCCACCGTGCCGCCCCAGTGTATGCCTCGATGACTAATTTACAATGGCCAACTCATTTTTCAGCCAGCACTCCTTTAGGATGTGGGAAGAAACCAGAGCACCTGACGGAGACCCATATGATCATGCAAACTCCACACAGAAAGCAGAAGGGTTGAACCCAGGCTGCTGGAACTGATTTAATCGGAGATAAGATTTAATAGGAATCTGAGGGTTAACTTTTTCACACAAACGGTGGTGGGTGTGTGGATCAAGCTGCTGGAGGAGGTAGTTGAGGCAGGGATTATCGCAACATTTAAGGAACAATTATACAGGTATATGGATAGGACAGGTTTGGAGGGATATGGGCCAAATGTAGGCAGGTGAGGCTAGTGTAGCTGGGACATGTTGGCCGGTGTGGGCAAGTTGGGGCGGAGGGCCTGTTTCCACGCTGTATCATTCTATGAGTCTATGTCGGGCATCAGGACTAACTGCTGCATAGCTACATCACTCTCTGGGTGGTCATTAAAATCCTCCTTCACTTGCTGAGATCTTTGTTCATAAGGTCATAAGTTCTCGGGAGTAGAATTAGGCCATTCGGCCCATCAAGTCCACTCCGCCATTCAATCATGGCTGATCTACCTCTCCCTCCTAACCCCATTCTCCTGCCTTCTCCCCATAACCCCTGGCACCCGTACTAATCAAGAATCTATCGATCTCTGCCTTAAAGATATTCACCGACTTGGCCTCCACAGCCGCCTGTGGCAAAGAATTCCACAGATTCACCACCCTGTGACTTGTTTCATGTCAAGGTGCACAGATGTAGAAAAGAAAAACTGCTGGTAGACAAAAATGCTGGAGAAACTCAGCGGGTGAGGCAGCATCTATGGAGCGAAGGAAATAGGCGACGTTTCGGGTCACCCGAAACGTCGCCTATTTCCTTCGCTCCATAGATGCTGCCTCGCCCGCTGAGTTTCTCCAGCATTTTTTGTCTTCCTTCAATTTTCCCTTATCTGTCGTTCCTTCTTAAAAAAAAAAACTGATGAGCACGTAAACTCTGGTGATACAACACCGAGATTAAGTGGACACGATAGAAAAAAAACACCGTTGGAATTTATCACCCCACAATTTCTGAAATTCAGGTTGAAAAAAGAAATTGGCTCAAAAAGCAAAGGAATGTGGGAGATTATAAATCAGACAAGCTCTTCACAACTCTCTGGTTCCAGTTAACTTGTCGGCATGAGCTCTCAAATAACATTAGGTGGATGTGCAGGGTTCAGCGATTTAGAATTTGCTGGGAGACTGCACCTCAGTCACTTCAGCATAATCAGGGGCCGCGTTTCTTCCGAGCGAGTTAATACCGCAGTCCCATCGGTGTGGAACGGCAATGAATTATCGGTGCTGATGACATGATTTACCACAGCCTTAAGCTCGACGGAAATGAAATGAGGGCCATAACTCTGTCCTGTATGTTTTCCCATCTCGCCGGCCTTACCATGCGGGGCCGAATTATAAATTAGAATTATGAATGCGTCAGCAAAGGCCGGAGATAAGACCTTTTTGTGAACCTAGAATGGGGAGAGGAGGGGGCAGAGGATGTGGCTCGGCATGGTGGCGCAGCGGTAGAGATTCCCGGGTTCAATCCCGGCTACGGGTGCTGTCTGTACGGAGTTTGTACCTTCTCCCCGTGACCGCGTGGGTTTTCTCCGGGTGCTCTGGCTTCCTCCCACACTCAAAAGACGTGCAGGTTTTTAGGATAATTTGGCTTTGATAAAAATTGTAAATTGTCCCTCGCGCGTGTAGGATAGTGTTAGTGTGCGGGGATTGCTGCCTGGCGCGGACTCGGTGGACCGATTGGCCTGTTTCCCCGCTGTATCACGAAACTAAACTAATAATCTGCAGGTTGGTGGGTTAATCGCTGACTGTAAATTGCTTTTCGCGAGCCGGTGAGGAAAATGATAACAGGTGTTTTTCCGTGGGCTGGTTAGCACGCAACATAAGCTTTTCACTGTACCTCGGTACACGTGACAATAAACTAAGCTGGGATACGATAGAACTTTATTTATTCCAGGGGGAAATTGATAAAACACAAAATACATGAAACATGAAATTAAAGTGATGGGTGGAAAGGATTGGGGATGTACAAAGATTGGGGGGTGGGGGGGGAGTCAGTGTCAGTCTAACCTACGACAGAAAGGGGAGGAGTTGTACAGTTTGATAGCCACAAGGGAAGAAGGATCTCCTGTGGCGTTCTGTGCTGCATCTTGGTGGAACCAGTCTGTTGCTGAAGGTGCTCCTCAGGTTGACCAGTGTGTCACGGAGGCAGGGAGTGAGCTGTATTGTCCAGGTTGCTCCGCAGTTTGAGGAGCATCCTCCCCTCCAAGACCCAACTCCCATGAATCTAACTCCAACTCCACCCCCAGGACGGGGCCAGCCTTCCTGATGAGTTTGTTGATCCTGAGGGCAGGTTTGGGGTAAATGGGTGCTTGGCAAACATTCGTTGGACAAAGGTTTGTCCCCATTGCTCTGTGTCTCTGTGCCTGACGTTTCTGTGCAAACCTATCTCCATTCCTTGCAGATGAGTTCAAGTCCTTCTTGAAGCGGTTACCCTCCACCCATTTCCTGACCATGGGCAGTGTCCACCAGCACTGGGGCAATGACTGGGATCTGCAGGCACGGTACAAGATGCTTCTGGGGACAGTGGAGCTGCTGAAGTTGAAGATCCAGCGCACCGCCCGCAAACTCTTCAGTCTCAGCATCCATTGCCGACACAACCCCAACCACCAAATGCCCCGGGAAAGGTAAGATCGGCAAAAATCTCAGTCGGGAGCCCAGTGGCAAGTTCTATCACAGTCACCAGTCTCCTCATCATCTTGTGGGTAGACAAAAATGCTGGAGAAACTCAGCGGGCGAGGCAGCATCTATGGAGGGAAGGAATAGGAGACGTTTCGGGTCGAGACCCTTCTTCAGACTTCCTGTACTTACAAATGTGGAAAAAAACCCTAATTTGGTGACAACCATTGTCCATTTCATTTGAAGATAGACACAAAAAGCTGGAGTAACTCGGCGGGATAGGCAGCATCCCTGGAGAGAAGGAATAGGCGACGTTTTGTGTCAGGACCCTTCTTCAGACTGAGAGTCAGGGGTGAGGGAAACGAGAGTGGATAGGCCCAAGTCTGAAGAAGGGTCTCAACCCGAAACGTCACCCATTCCTTCTCTCCAGAGATGCTGCCTCTCCCGCTGAGTTACTCCAGCTTGTTTGTGTCTATCTTCAAATGAAATGGACAATGGTGATTTTTGGTTGCCTGAAGGGGCTGTCCCACTTGAGCGACCTAATCTGCGAGTTCTGGCGCGTTTGCCCTCGACTCATACTCGCAGCATGGTCGACACGAGGTCGTAGGAGGTCTTCGTAACTCTCCTTCATGCTCGAGAGTGGTCTTCGCGTACTCGAGGCCTCAGCTAGTTCGCGGCGGTTTCTTCAATATGTTAAAAAATGCCCGCGAGTAAAAAAAGGTCGCCATGGAAAAATTCGATACTTTTTTTACTCATAATCTTAGTAGGTTGTAGTAGGTCGGCACGTTAGTCGTAGGTAATCGAGGGTAGTCGAAGGTAGTCGTAGATGGTCTTCATCATAGTCGAAGAGAGGTCAAAGGGAGGTCGAAGGAGATCGAAGGAGGTCGTCTTCACTCTCCACTATTCGGTGTCCAATTTTCCCGCAGTTAGTCGTAGCTAGTCGAAGCTGGTCTTCAACATAGTCGAAGGAGGTCTTCAACATGACATTTCTTCAAACTCTTCTAAACTCACCAATTAGGTCGCCCAAATGGGACAGCCCCTTTATGTTTGACAAGCCCCTCACCACCAGTTACAATAAATTCCCGTACATTCCCTGCGCCTCCACTGCAAGTGTGAGAAATGAAAAGAAAATGGACCGAATGGAAATGATTTCATGGAGACAACTTTATTAAGAAAAGGAAGTGTATTTGATCAAGTTCACTTTAATAGTCTTACCCAGCTAATGTATGCTGCATTCGTATGATTGATTGATCCTGTCACAGTACAAGTGAGAAGATTGAAGAAAATCACTAGCTAACCTTTTATCTGCCATTAGCAACATCTTAGACATTGGATGGGAAAGAAGTCCTGGTTCAGGATTGTCAATGTAATTTAGAGCTGGCCCAATCAAAGTCCTACAAGGAACATTATTACCGTAGCGTGCTGCCGTTGTATATTTACTCATCCACACCCTAGGAGCCTAAGATTTGCCAGCATCGTATCGTGTCTTGCCTGGCGGGAACGCTAAATGAAGTCCTGAAATTTGGCTGGGAAGAGGGTGCAATTTATTGGCACGAAATGCCAGAGAAACTCAGCGGGACAGGCATGGGTGACGTTTCGGGACGATGGGCGGCCAACGGTGGTGCAGCGGTAGAGTTGATGCCTTACAGTTCTTGCAGCGCCAGAGACAGGGCTTCGATCCTGACTCCAGGTGCTGTCTGTACAGAGTTCGTACGTTCTCCCTGTCACATGCGTGGGTTTTTTTATACGGGTGATCCGGTTTTCTCCCAAACTCCAAAGACGTACAGGTTTGTGGGTTCATTGGCTTAATAAATGTAAATTGTCCCTAGTGTGTGTGTAGGATAGTGTTAATGGACAATAGACAATAGGTACAGGAGTAGGCCATTTGGCCCTTCGAGCCAGCACCGCCATTCAATGTGATCATGGCTGATCATCCCCAATCAGTACCCCGTTCCTGCCATCTCCCCATATCCCCTGACTCCGCTATTTTTGTGCGGGGATCGCTGGTCGGCGCGGATTTCTTGGGCCGAAGGGCCTGTTTCCACGCTGTATCGCTAAAAACCTAAACTGCAAGGGTCAGGCTGCATCTCTGGAGAAAAGGAATAGGTGACGTTTCGTGTCGAGACCCTTCTCCAGGACTAGAGAGTGGCTAATGTTCCTTATTCCTCAGGAAGGGTCTCGACCTGCAACGTTACCTATTCCTTTTCTCCAGAGCTTCTCCTAGACAATGGACCAAACACCTAGGTCGCAAAGTTGCTGTCTGTTGCAAACGAGAATCAAGGAAGCACAGAAAGGTACTATGGAACAAAGAAAATCAGCCCAGGTTTTATTGAACTTTGGATGCTGGCACAAAGAGCTGAACAGCCTGTCCTTGCTTTTATTTTTTATGTTATTATGCTTAATAGATTTATTCTTCTTCTTGCGTATGGCATGCACAGCCTAAAGTTGTAGATCAAGAGTAGACATCCAGGCCAGGACAGCATTAGTTACTGGGTGGATGGCTTTGATGCCCCCAGGGGAAAAACCTCAGAGCAGTCATTCACCATGTGTCGGATGGTCTGGTGTGGATTCTGTTCAGGGTTAGCCATTGCTTGCGATAAACAATAGACAATAGGTGCAGGAGTAGGCCATTCGGCCCTTCAAGCCAGCACCGCCATTCAATGTGATCATGGCTGATCATCCACAATCAGTACCCCGTTCCTGCTCTCTCCCCATTTCCCATTGGCCCTCAGAACTATATCTAACTCTTGAATACATCCAGTGAATTGGCCTCCTGTGGCAGTTAATTCCACAGTTTCACAACTCTCTGGGTGAAAAAGGTTTATCCTCATCTCAGTCGTAAATGGCCTACCCCTTATTCTGAAACTGTGACCCCTGGTTCTGGACTCCCCCAACATCGGGACCAAAACTGCACACAATACTCCAGGTGTGGTCTCACTAGGGCTCTGTACAACAGCAGAAGGACCTCTTTGCTCCTATATTCGATTCCTCTTGTTATTAAGGCCAACATGCCAATCCCTCTCTTCACTGCCTGCGATGGAGGTCAAAAGCCGGTGGTTTCATCAATAAATCTATTATTAATGCCACAATAGCTTTATTGACCATGCCTTGATGCTGGAGGTAGAATTCACTCACTATCTGCACGTTTGGATTCAGTACTATATCCCAATTTATTTCAATGTAGAGAAGGTGCTTTTATGGGGACAAGGGAGGAGGGAGAGGGAATTTAAAATATAGATTCATTTTTCATTGTTCCTTCTTCAGTCTGAAGAAGGATCTCCACCCGAAACATCGCCCATTCCTTCTCTCCAGAGACGCTGCCTCACCCGCTGAGTTACTCCAGCATTTTGTGTCTACCTTCGATTTAAACCAGCGTCTGCAGTTCCTTCTCACACAGTTGTTCATTGTTCATGCTTATGAATGCTAATATGCAAGGGCAATTTGAGATTAAGAAGGAGAAGGTTTAGTTTAGTTTAGAGATACAGCGCGGAAACAGGCCCTTCATATCACTGAGTCCACACCGACCAGAGATCCCCGCACACTAACATTATCCCACACACACAAGGGACAATTTACAATTTTTACCAAAGCCAAATTATTCTACACACCCCAAAGGACAAAGGACATTTATTGTCACATACAGTGAAATGTGAGTTATCATGCAGCACACAAATGAGATAAACACAACACTATAGAATTTAACATAACCCCTGGCCTGGTTAAACTCCGGTCAACAATTAGCCCTGTTTGATTGATTGATTGATTGATTATACCTTTAATAATCCTTTACAGGAAATTACAGTGCCACGACAGCTTCAAGACAGACATAACACCACACATTTCCTCAAATAGCTTCCATACTTAACAAGTTAAAATACAAGTTAAAATACAAGTTAAAATACAATTAATTTAAAAAAGTGCAGTTATTTATGCGCATTATATAACCTTATAGCAGCTGGTAAACAGGACTTCCTATGTCTCTCAGTTTTGCACATTGGTGCAATCAGTCTCTGACTGAAGATGCTGCTCTTGATCACCTTCAGGGCATGGAGTGGGTGAGTGGGGTTGGTCATTATTGAACCCAGTTTATTCAGAGTTCTGGCCTCTGCCACCTGCTGGACCGTTCGTTGCTCAGCCCCGACCACTGAGCCGGCCTTCCTGATCAGCTTGTCCAGTCTGTTTTTGTCCGCTATGCGGGCGCCATCTCTGAGTTTGGTACTCAGTCACCCCAGTGTTGGTCCTTCCACGTTGTATGCCAGTGTGTGATAGCCATGGCACCTGTCCACATTCTCCAGAGATGCTGCCTGACCCGCTGAGTTACTCCGGCATGCATCTTGTGTCTATCTTTGGTATAAACCAGCACCTGCACTGTTTTTAATTGCATTTGGGTGAATTAGGGTCAAAGTGCTCAGAATATACAATTAAGAAAATACAATGTCCTGGATGATTTTGAGAGAGTTAGATTTTGCTCTGCGGTCTAATGGAATTAAGGGATATGAGGAGAAAGCAGGAACGGGATACTGATTTTGGATGATCAGCCATGAACATATTGAATGGCGGTGCTGGCTCGAAGGGCCGAATAGCCAACTCTTGCACCTATTTTTCTATGTTTCTATGACAATGACTCTGTGACTGTGTGACTGTGTGACTCTGTGTCTCTGTGTCTCTGTGTCTCTGTGTCTCTGTGACTCTGTGTCTCTGTGTCTCTGTGTCTCTGTGACTGTGTCTCTGTGACTCTGTGACTGTGTCTCTGTGTCTCTGTGACTCTGTGTCTCTGTGACTCTGTGACTCTGTGACTCTGTGACTGTGTCTCTGTGTCTCTGTGTCTCTGTGTCTCTGTGTCTCTGTGACTCTGTGACTCTGTGACTGTCTCTGTGTCTCTGTGACTCTGTGTCTCTGTGTCTCTGTGTCTCTGTGTCTCTGTGACTCTGTGACTGTGACTGTGTCTCTGTGACTGTGTCTCTGTGTCTCTGTGTCTCTGTTTGTCTGTGACTCTGTGTCTCTGTGTCTCTGTGTCTCTGTGTCTCTGTTTGTCTGTGACTCTGTGTCTCTGTGTCTCTGTGTCTCTGTGACTCTGTGTCTCTGTGACTCTGTGACTGTGACTGTGACTGGGACACTGTGACTCTGTGTCTCTGTGTCTCTGTGTCTCTGTGACTCTGTGACTGTGACTGTGACTCTGTGTCTCTGTGACTCTGTGACTGTGTGACACTGTGCCTCTAAGTCAGATGCAAGATGCTGACGTTGATGTTTTGTGTCTCTGCAGGTCCGTGCACCAGTGGTTGAACCGGGTCCAGTCGTTTTTGTACTGCAGTGAGAACGGTTACTGGGGCACCTTCCTGGAGAGCCAGAAGACGTGCGTGTGCCACGCGGTGGCCAGCGTTTGCCAGCGCGCCATCCCATGCAACATCGGCAGCAACAGCAGCTGCGCCATGTGCAGCCTGGCCAACATCTCCCTGTGCGGATCGTGTAACCGGGGCTTCAAGCTGTACCGCGGCCGCTGCGAGCCGCAGAACGTCGACTCGGAGCGCAGCGAGCAGTTCGTCAGCTTCGAGACGGAGCTGGACTTCCACGACCTGGAGCTGAACTACCTCCTGGCAAAGAAGGACTCCAGGCTGTCCATCCAGACCATGTTCATCAGCAACGAGATCAGGCTGGACACCTTCTTTGACCCGCGCTGGAGGAAGCGCATGTCCCTGACGCTGAAGAGCAACAAGAACCGGGTGGACTTCATCCACATGGTGGTGGGACTGTCCATGAAGATCTGCCAGATGAGGAACAGCAGTCTGGACCCGGTGTTTTTTGTTTACATTAACCCCTTCAGCGGCAGCCACTCGGAGGGGTGGAACACGCCGATCGGCGAGTACGGTTACCCCAGCTGGGAGAAAACGAGACTGCGCGACTCGCCCTGCCACAACTGGACCCTGCTGCTTGGCAACCGCTGGAAGACGGTGTTCGAGACCGTCCACGTCTACCTGCGGACCCGGGCCAAGCTGCCGGCGGCCCTGCGCAACGAGACGGCCCAGGGGCCCGTGGACCTGTCGGACCCCAGCAAGCGGCAGATCTACATCAAGATCTCGGACGTGCAGGTTTACGGATACAGCCTGCGCTTCAACACGGACCTCCTGCGCAGCGTGGTGCAGCAGGTCAACCAGTCGTATGCCCAGGGCAGCCCCTTCCACTCCTCGTCCTCCGTCATGCTGCTGCTCCTGGACATCCGGGAGCGCATCAACCGGCTGGCCCCACCAGTGGCCCCCGGCAAATCCCAGCTGGACCTCTTCTCCTGTATGCTCAAGCATCGGCTGAAGCTCAACAGCAGCGAGGTCATGAGGATCAACCACGCCCTGAACATCTACAACTCCGAGGTCCTCAAGCGGGCTGACCTGCTCACCACCAAACTCTGTTGACACTCACCAGCAGGACTTGTACAGCGGCAAACACAACAACAACAACACAAGAAGAAGAAGAAGAAGAAGAAGAAGAAGAAAGAAAGAGGGAGATGAGGGGGGGGAACACGGAAACACGCAAAGCGATTTCTTGTGGAAAGGCAAGGAGTCGATAGGTGGGGATGAGTGGGGGATTTCCGCAAATCAATCCGTCCAAGCATGTTTCATATCCCTTCAGAGGAGGGCACCCTCGCAGCCCTTCCGTGGATGTGTGCGGGAGCCGAGAATGTTTATTCCCGATTACTGCCGTTCCAAAATTCACACACAGGCTAGCGGGTAACTAGCGCTAATTTGTACAGAAGATATAACACATATAACACACACACGCACATGTCCACACACAAACGCACACATGTCCACACACACACACACACATGTCCACACACACGCACACGTGTCCACACACACACACATGCGCGCGCACACACACTCGCACACACACTCACTCACACACACACACTCACACTCACACACACACACACACACACACTCGCACACGCACATGCGCACACACACACACATACACACACACACACACACACACACACTCACACACACTCACACACGCACACACACTCACACTCACACACACACACACTCGCACACACACTCACTCACACACACACACTCACACACACACTCACACACACACACACACAGACACACACACTCGCACACGCACACACGCACATGCGCACACACACACACACACACACTAAAAAAAAAGATATGCTTCCACTGGAGTAAGTGGAATATAAACGATTTTAAAATTATTAAGGAATAAGGAAATGGCAAGCAGGAGGAGAACATGCAGAGTTTTGTTGGAAGTTCAAGTTGAGAGTTTACTGAAGTTGAGGGGGATGCGGAATTAGGAGTCATTTAATGTGTGGGAGCAACTACAGATGCTGGTTTAAACGTGAGAGACGCAAAAAACTGGAGTAACAGCGGGACAGGCAGCATCTCTGGAGAGAAGGAATGGGTGACGTTTCGGGTCTGAGTCTGAAGAAAGGTCTCGACCAGAAACGTCACCCATTCCTTCTCTCCTGGAGATGCTGCCTGTCCCGCTGAGTTACTCCAGCATTTTGTGTCTATCTCGGAGTAATTTAATCCTGCCCATCCATCAGCACTGTTGGACTGGAATCAGGGAGCACTTTCAAACACCAACAAGCATTTTCCACAATAGTCACGTTGAACTGGCATCAAGCCGTGAGTCGAGTAGCCCCCTTAAAATGGTCGTCTATTGAGATAAATAATCAGGAGGAAAAAAATCATTCTGGAGTCGTAGACGGTCACGGTGGCGCAGCGGTGGAGTCGCTGCCTTACAGCGCTTGCAGCGCCGGAGACCCGGGTTCCATCCCAAATCCACGCACTGTCCGTACGGAGTTTGTACGTTCTCCCTGTGACCTGCGCGGGTTTTCTCCGAGATCTTCGGTTCCCCCCCCCACACTCCAGAGGACGTGCGTAGGTTAATTGCCTCGGTGTATGTGTAAAATTGTCCCCAGTGTGTGTAGGGTAGTGTTAGTGTGCGGGGATCGCTGGTCAGCACGGACCCGTCGGGCCGAAGGGCCAGTTTCGGCGCTGTGTCTCCAAACTAAAAACTAAACTAAACTAAACTAGAGAATGTTGCCGCAGGATAGCGCGGTGAATATCCCTCCATCCGCCAAGCACTTGGATTAAAAATTTAAACAGCGTCTTCGGAGATATTGACTCAGCTTTGGTTAACTATAAGGGGGGAGGGGAAAAAAATCACAAGATGACAGGGGCCAGAGGTCGGCGCGTAAATTGAGAAATAAAGCCTCATAATTTGACAGTGTTTACCCCTCACTGTTTGATTAATGGTGTGCAGATGTTTAAAAGCCGTCCACTCACTTAATAATTCAACACAAACCTCTTTTACTTCATGAATCAGAAGGAGCTGATGGATTTTTTTTTTTCCTCCCCTCAATAAAATGAGAAAGCTTTCTCGGCATTCTCTGTTGAAAAGACGGAGTTGAGAACAGAACAACAGCCCCTAGCTCAGCATCGTAGACAGTTATAGGTTCGATTCCTCATCTTGTCGAACAATAAACTGTGATTGCCAATGCACTCCTATCATCTTTTTAAATTATTTTACTTTCGAGGAACGATGTCCCTGTGCTCAGAGGTCCCTCTGCCCTACAACACTGTCTATTGGTGAGGCCACTTTCACAGAACTGTGTACCTTGAAAGGATTGTTTCCTCGTTGTTTTATTTAATTATTTCATAGAAGGAGCTGGTTGAGGCCGGGGCTATCCCACCATTTAAGAAACAGTTTGGACAGGTACATGGATAGGACAGGTTTGGTGGGTTATGCCCCTGTCCCACTTAGGAAACCTGAACGGAAACCTCTGGAGACTTTGCGCCCCACCCAAGGTTTCCGTGCGGTTCCCGGAGGTTGCAGGTGGTTGCCGGAGGTTACAGGTAGTGGAAGCAGGTAGGGAGACTGACGGGAACCTCCGGGAACCGCACGGAAACCTTAGGTGGGGCGCAAAGTCTCCAGAGGTTTCTGTTCAAGTTTCCTAAGTGGGACAGGGGCATTACGGACCAAGCGCAGGCAAGTGGGACTAGGGTAGCTGGGACATTGTTGGCCGGTGTGGGCGAGTTGGGCCGAAGGGCCTGTTTCCACACTGTATCACTCTATGACTATCAATTATTCCATTTGCTTTTGGTCTCCCCTCTATTAGGCGAGTGGAGATTAATATGGCCTCTGACTGCTTCAATTCTGATATGTAACTCCTGGCAGGGATTCAGTGCTTCTATCTGTTCCATCCCCAACACCACCACCAAGCCCTTCCCGCCCTTACTCATTGAGACATGTAAATACATATAAAATTCCCAAGGGAGCGGACAGGCTAGATGTAGGAAAAATGTTCCCGATGTTGAGGGTGTCCTGAACCAGGGGTCACAGTTTCAGAATAAGGAGTAGGCCATTTACCACTGAGATGAGGAAAAACCTTTTTCACCCAGAGAGATGTGAAACTGTGGAATTAACTGCCACAGGAGGCCAGTTCACTGGATGTATTCAAGAGTTAGATATAGGTCTGAGGAACTAATGGGATATGGGGAGAAAGCAGGAACGGGATACTGATTGTGGATGATCAGCCATGATCACATTGAATGGCAGTGCTGGCTCGAAGGGCCGAATGGCCTACTCCTGCATCTAGTTTCTATGTCTTTGCCCATGGGACATTATGACCTATGAATCTACCATCTGTGCGACCAACCTATGAAGCCCCAGAGAGTTTGGTACAATATATCTGAGTTTGGACGGCTTACGACCCAGCGATATGATGCTGAAGATGATAATTGTCACTTGTACCTAGCTAGGTGCAGTGGAACCTTTTGTTTTTGCATGCAAAGTACACAAAAGGAGTTGCCATAAAGGCGCCAACAGAGTTATAAAAAGTGCCTGTCCTGCTAAGTTACCCCAACACGTAACTACAAATGACCCTTGCTGTCCCTCTCTCTCCATCCCTCCCCTATCCTAGTTCTCCAACTAGTTTATACTGTCCTCCAGATTAGATTTTACTGATTAGGGATGATCAGCCATGATCACATTGAATGGCGGTGCTGGCTCAAAGGGCCGAATGGCCTACTCCTGCACCTATTGTCTATTGTCTATTGCCCTCAACTAACAATGTTCCATTCTACATTTTCCTTGTCCTTCGTCCCCTGTCATTTTCACACCTTCACCCTTCCATATCTCCGTGTCTCCCTCTCCCCTGACTCAGTCTGAAGAAGGGTCTCGACCCGACACGTCTCCCATTCCTTCTCTCCAGAGATGCTGCCTGTCCCTCACTGAGTTACTCCAGCATTTTGTGTCTATCTTTACAACACAAACAATGGTGCATTTATCCCTGCTATGACTTTAAAATCTCAGCAGCCAGCAGGAATGATTCAACCAGCGTATGCTCTGGTCCAGATTCAATTAAACACTGAATTCTCTCATTTCAAGTACCCCTCTCACCCCTCTCCCTCCCCACAACCCTAGCCGTTCTACTGGCTTCACTGTATCCCTTCCTTAATCACGGCCTCTCCTAGCCAACAATGGACCATTGTGGGCTCCACCCTTCCTTGGTCATCTGTTGCTGGCCCTGATTGTTCTGGCCTTTCCCTACCACCCCCACCTTCAGTCTGAAGAAGAGTTCCGTCACCTCGTCCATTTTCTCCAGAGATGCTGCCCGATCCGCTGAGTTACTCCAGCACTTTGGGTCTGTCTTCAGTTTTTATTACGAGCCTCTCAAGTTTATAACTCTGGCCATAACTTTAAACCTTTCTAATGCAAGGCTTTAATTTGTGAACTGTTGTCATCTCTTTGGCGACGATGTGGCATTCTTTACGAAAACACATAAAAGGTAAAAATCGAGCGCTGGTGTATCTAACACATCCATTTGCTTACGTTAACAAAGTCCTTGTTCAGTGACATTGCTTCCCTTCTCACACCTTCCCGACACATGGCTCACATTCCTCTGGGATGCTTAAATAAGGACAATATTCACCTTGGCGGAAAGAACGATACGATGATGATACGATACTATAGAACTTTATCTATCTCAGGAGGGAAATTGGTCTGCCGACGGTCATAAAACACAAAATACATGAAACATGAAATTGAAAGATTGGGGATGTGCAAAGATTTGGGGGGGGGGGGGGGGGGGGGGGTACCCCACGACAGAAGGGGATGGAGTTGTTGTTAGTGCAGAAGGGGGAGGAAAAGGTGAGAGCAGTAAATCTTGTGTGGTCTCATTGAATGGATAAACATGGAAGTGTGGCTTAAATGACTCGTTCTTGCCATTCTTTTATTCCAAATGTTAATTGTCTTGTTGCAGTTGTACAAGACGTTGGTAAGGCCGCATTTGAAGTATTGTGTTCAGTTTTGGCCACCCTGCTGTGTGAAGGATGTTATTAAGCTGGGGCAGGTGCAGATGATGTTCCCAGACCTTGAGGCCCCGGGCTAGAAAAAGAGAGATTGGGCGGGCTAGGACTTTATCCCTTGGAGCGCAGAAGGGTGAGGGGTGATCTTATAGAGGTGTATAAAAGGAGAATAAATAGGCTAGGGGAGTCAAGAACCAGAGGTGAGAGGGGAATGTTTAACTGGGAACCTGAGGGGCAACTTTTTCACACAGTTGGTGATGGGTGTATGGAATGAGCTTATTGAGGTAGTTGAGGCAGGTACTATCACAACATTACCTTGCTTTCCCTCTCTCCCCATCTCTCTTCCTTCCTAGTTGCCCAACCAGTCTGACTGACCCCCTGATTAAATGTTATCTCTGTATGCTTCGTTGTCACCTTCTCCTAGCTAACAATGATCTGTTCTACATTTACTTCATCTCATTTGATGTCTCGATTTCACACCTTACCCTTCCTTATCTCTGTTTCCCTCTCCCTCGACTCCCAGTCTGGATCGGGTCACTCGACCCGAAAGGTCACCCAGTCCTCCTCTACAGAGATGCTGCCTGTTCCGCTGAGTTACTCCAGCATTTTGTGTCTACCTTTCAACATTGAACAGGCACTTGGCAGCCACAAGAAAAGAACTGTACATGTATACAATCGAGCCGTCTACAGTGCACAGATAAAGAACGAAGGATACAACATTTAAGACATTAAACATGTAAGATGAAGTGTGATTAAAGATAGTTCAAAGGTGTCTAGTACGGTAGATGTGAGGTCAGGAGAGCTCTCTAGCTGGAGAGAGAACTGTTCTGTTGCCTGATAACAGCTGGGAAGAAATTCTTCCAGAATCTGGAGGTGTGCGTTTACAAATTTCTGTATCTCCATGAGACTGCTCCTTGATTATGCTGGTGGCCTTGCTGAGGCAGTGTGAAATGTAGATCCTTTTTAAACCAAGTATGAATCCTTTTCAAACCAATGTACCAGATGCCTTGGTAGACAAAAGTGCTGGAGAAACTCAGCGGGTGCAGCAGCATCTGTGGAGCGAAGGAAATAGGCAACGTTTCGGGCCGAAACCCTTCTTCAGACTCAGCCTTTTCAGGCTGATGAGTTGGGAGAAGAACAGGGACATGCTTTATTGTGCCCAAGCTAATTTAGCCCTCCACAAAAATCACTGTATGATTTGTGTAAGAAGGAACTGCAGATGCTGGTTTACACCGAAGATAGACACAAAGTGCCTGGAGTAACTCAACGAGCCAGGCCGTATCTCTGGAGAAAAGGAATGGGCGGTGTTTTGGTTCAAGACCCTTTCATCGGGCTGAGAGTCAGTGGAGGGGGAAACTAGAGGTATGGGAAGGTACAGGACAAAGCAGAGCCCGCACCAATGACTCCAGAAGGGTGGAGCCCACAATGCTCCATTGTTGGTTGGGGACGAGGTGATAATGAAGGAATATAAATGGTGAAATTAGCAAGAGGCCTAAGGTGGAGGAGGGATGGAGAGAGAGGGAATGCAAGGGTTACGTGAAGTTACAGAAGTCGTTACTCATGCCCCTGATTTGTAAGCAGCCCAAGTGAAATATGAGGTTGGGATAATTCATATCACTATGATTTATTTGGTTGTAACCATATTATCATCTGGGTTTGCTGGTAACTAGATTGGCAGAAGTTTTCTGACTGTTGACTTATCCACTTCACAACACTTGACCCAAAACATCACCTGTTCCTTTATCTCCAGAGATGCTGTCTGACCCGCTGAGTTACTCCAGCTTTTTGTGTCTATCTTTGATGGCAATACAGTTTGGGACATCTGACAACTGTGAAAGTTGCCTAACAATTCCAAGTCTCTCTCTGACCCTTCGGCCCTTTGCTGCTTTCAAATGCTTTTCCAGAAGACGCCTTTTGAACAGCTCAGACTTTGGAGTAGATAGGGTGGACAGGAATGCTGGAGAAACTCAGTGGGTGAGGCAACATCTATGGAGCGAAGGAAATAGGCGACGTTTTGGGTCGAGGCCCTTCTTCAGACTGATGGGGGGGGGGGGGGAAGAAGAAAGGAAGAGGCGGAGACAGTGGGCTGTGGGAGAGCTGGGAAGGGGGAGGGGAAGGAGGGAGAAAGCATGGACTACCTGAAATTGGAGAAGTCAATGTTCACACCGCTGGGGTGTAAACTGCCCAAGCGAAATATGAGGTGCTGCTCCTCCAATTTATGGTGGGACTCACTCTGGCCATGGAGGAGGCCCAGGACAGAAAGGTCGGATACAGAATGGGAGGGGAAGTTGATGTGCTGAGCCACCGGGAGATCGGGATCGTTATTGCGGACTGTGCGGAGATGTTGGGCGAAGCGATCGCCAAGCCTGCGCTTGGTCTCACCGATGTAGAGCAGTTAACACCTAGAGCAGCGGATGCAATAGATGAGGTTGGAGGAGGTGCAGGTGCCTCACCTGGAAAGACTGCTTGGGTCCTTGGATGGAGTGGAGGGGGGGGGGAGGCAAAATGACAAGTGTAGCGTTGTAGATAGGGTGTAGTTTTACAGCTGCAAAGTTCTGCCTCAGATGATAATAACTGATGTTGGTGCGATCACTTTCAGCCACATTAAAAGCAGGTAGTGCTATCTCTGTTCAATTATTGATGGCATGCCTCATACCATTATGTAGGTGAGAAAATGAAGCACTCCACTGGAAGTTAATTATCACTTAAGAGCCATACGTAGTGAAATGAGTAACTAGAATGCACGGATAATTGCTGCCTTATTTATAATGTTGAGCATGCTTATAAAGAAAACTGACGACTGCCTAGATTCAGAAGCGTCGAGGGAGGGTTCTAAATTCTACGCACAAAGCAGGCTGAGAAATTGGGCAGCGTAGATGGGGGGAGCTGTTTTAAAGGGCTATTTTCAAGAGAAGTTCTACCTGAAGGGATCATTAATCCACATTTAAGCCGGTTCCTCTCGTACTCTCTGGTGGTGTGTACGATAACTCAAGTTTCACTGTACCTTAATTGGTTAAGTGACAATAAACTTGAACTTGAAGGAACTGCAGATGCTGGTTTTAAAACCGGAGATAGACACAAAATGCTGGGGTAACTCAGCGGGACAGAAACAGGCAGTCTATGGACGGGAGGAACGGGCGACGTTTCGGGTCGAGACCCGTCTTCAGACTGAGAGTCAGAGGGAAAGGACAACGAGAGGTATAGATGATGATGTAGAGAGATGTAGAACAAATGAATGAAAGATATGCAAATAAGTAACGCTGATAAAGGACCCACGCCGTTGTTGGCCTCGTTGTCACCCTCCGTTCATCCAACAATGAACCATTCTACATTTCCTTGAGCATCGTCTGCTTTGATCTGTCATTTTCACACCTTACCCTTCCATATCTCCAGAGATGCTGCCTGACCTGACCCTCTCTTGCCCCTCCAGTCTGACACAGACTGGCAATTTTCCAATTAAATCTCGATTGGAGTTGGAATTAAATATCCAAACCGAGCACAAATACCGGCACATTGGCACAGCGGTAGAGTTTCTGCCTCACAGCGCCGGAGACCCGGGTTCGATCCCGACTGCAGGTGCTGTCTGTACGGAGTTTGCACGTTCTCCCCGTGACCTGCATGTTTGTAGGTTAATTGGCTTGGTATAAATGTAAATTGTCCCTTGTGTGTATAGGATAGTGTTAATGTACGGGGATCGCTGGTCGGCGCGGACACGGTGGGCCAAAGGGCATGTTTCCACACCGTATCTCTAAACTAAACTAAAATACCCGCTCACACCATGATCAGTCGCTCTCCTTCCCACTTCATCGCACACAAATGGCAAACATTTACAAGCACCAGATTTACAAAAGAAAAGCTTCTTCCCTGCCGTTATCCAGATTGTTGAACGGACTCCTCATGTTCTAATGATGAATAATGAATCCCCCAATCTACCTTGTTAAGGACCTCACATTTTTTTAAAATTTACCTGCACTTTCTCTGCACTCTTATACCCTATTTCTGATTTTAGGCCGTACTAATTTTGTTTAGTGACACTCGATTAGTAAATATGTCAGGGGTTACGGGGGGATGGCAGGAGAATGGGGTTGAGAGGAAAAGATGGATCGGCCATGATTGAATGGCGGAGTAGACTTGATGGGCCGAATGGCCTAATTCTTCTCCTGGAACTTGTGACTTTATATTCAGCATTCTGTTTTGCACCACCCTGAAGTGCTTCTTAATGGTGTGATTTGCAAAGATAGTACACGGGGCGATCACGTTGGCACAGCGGTAGAGTTCTGCCTTATAGCGAATGCAGCGCCGGAGATCCGGGTTCGATCACGACTACGGGTGCTGCCTGTACGGCGTTTGTACTTTCGCCCCGTGACTGCATGCCTTTCTCTGAGATCTTAGGTTTCCTCCCACACTCCAAAGACGTACAGGTTTGTAGGCTAATCGGCTTAGTAAATGTAAAAAATTATCCCTAGTATGTGTAGGATAGTGTTAAAATGCGGGGATCGCTGGTCGGCGCGGACACGGTGGGACGAAGCACCTGTTACCGCGCTGTATCTCTAAACTAAACTAAACAACTAAAATTAGGTTTTTCACCGAGGATGAACACAAAGTGCTGGAGTAACTCAGTGGCTCAGGCAGCATCTGTGGAGGAAAAGGATGAGATGTTGCCTGTCCCACTGAATTACTCCAGCACCTGGTGTCTATCTTCGGTATAAACCAACAGGTTGAAGAAGGGTCTCGACCCAAAACATCACCCATTCCTTGTCTCTAGAGATGCTGCCTTTGTCCCGCTGAGTTACTCCAGCATTTTGTGTCTATCTTCGATTTAAACCAGCATCTGCAGTTCCTTCCTACACAAAGTTTTTTCACTGTAGACCGGTGCACCCTACAAACCCATTCCAACATGAGTCGCCTCAACAGTTCTGTGTTTGTTCCACATTTCGCCTTCCTTTGGATAGAGTTATGGGCCTGTCCCACTTAGATGATTTTTTAGGCAACTACAGGCGACTAGTTTGTCGCCACATGTTCGCCGGTGTTCGCTGTGAGTCGTCTCCTCAGTCGCGCAAAAAGTCGTAGCGTCTTTCTGGTGGCCGCTAAATTTTCAACGTGTTGAAACATTTTCGGCGACAGTGGGTTTGAAGTCAGTGAGCGTAGCTTGACTTCTCCTGACGGAGGCGCTGTCGTAGGTTGTCGCCAGGATAACGTGGGTTGTCGCCGGTTTTTCGGCGGCCTGCTACGACTATAACAGCCGCCGGCAGTTGCCTGAAAAAATCGCCAAGTGAGACAGGCTCATTACGTCTTCCAGATTCTTTACTGAATTCATTAACGATTACCTTATAATTACAGGCTTGTACAAAACCCTCTTCAAATCCTTTCCTTTCGCTCAAAGAAATGACGTCAGTTACAATCATTGTTTTTAACGTGTAACCTTCCCCCCTCCCGCTAAATGCATGTAAATATTCATCAAACTGCAACCTTGAACACAATGGTAGCTGATTTTAAAGGAAAGCCCAGCCAAATGAAAGGATATTTTTGCTATTTTAAAAACACAAAGTATATGAAAAGAGATTGTAAAGCAGATGATGTATTGTGCAAAATGTTCTTGTCTTTGTCAAGCATTGTGAAGAAGCTACTCAAGTGTATATTTTAGGACTGGGCGCCAACCGAACTAGATAGGTAGTGGGTAACACAGTGGTGCCACTGGTGGAGCCACTGCCTTCACCCCAGCGACACAGGTTCGATCCTGACTCCTGCTGCTGTTGGTAGGGAGATCACATTCTTCTTGATTGTATAGAGGTGTATAAAACCACGAGGGGAATGGATCGGGCGAATGCACAGTCTTTTACTCAGGGGAGGGGAGTCAAGAACCAGAGGACACAAGTTTAAGATGCGAGGGCAATGATTTAATAGGAACCTGAAGGGGCAATTTTTCCACACAATGGGTGGTGGGTGTATGGAACGAGCTGCCGGAGGAGGTAGTAGAGGCCGGGACTATCGCAACATTTAAGGATCAATTGGACAGGTGCAAGGATAGGGCAGGTATGGAGGGATATGGGCAGGTGGGACTAGTGTAGCTGGGACATCTTGGTCAAATTGGGCTGAAGGGCCTGTTTCCGCGATGTATCACTCCATGACTCTCTGACTGAATTGGAATTTCCTTGAGTTCAGGTTACCAACAATGGCAGGCAGGTCGGGAGGTGAATAGACCGTTCGTTGTGAATGTGCACTCAGTGTAGGTGGAATTGGGGGTGAGGTGGAGAGAAAGGATGACAGGAATAAACCGGAGAAAGACGGGAATGCTTTGCAATCTGGCATTGACTAGACGGGCTAAACGGCCTCCTGCTATGTCATGCAGAAATAGGGAAGACTATTATTGAGGACCTCTGCCCGTGAATCCCATTTATTGCGCCTCTCCCAAACCTGTAAGCTTGAAATGCAACCATAACTTGTGCTTCTGTGAAGGGTCACGAGAATACACTGTTGGTGGATACGGGCATGCCCAAATCAATAACTTTCATGGATGGCCTGTTGTACTGGTTTAGCGCGATCCAATACATCAGAGGGGATTGCTGGTGTGACCACCACACTCAGTGGACTGTGACTATCGCCACTTGTTAACTTGTACCATTGTGTCGGCTATGGGTGAAAAATCCAGCTCGGTCAAAGTCAGAGGAGATTTGGAATGAAAGAGGGGCAGGCTGGACATAATGTAAAAATTAAACCACATTACAATCCCTTCCGTCATACTAAAAAAAAATTATTAAAATCTCGCTATATTCAACCATCGGTACTAACAGTCACCTTTTCAGAACTCCCTTTTATTTACTGAGTTTTATTTAACCTCTTCACTTGAAACTGGACAACGGAACGATTCAGAAGAAAATAACGTTGAGTCCTGGATAAGCCAGTGGTTTATTTCAAGCGAAGAGCATTTGAAAGTCCCGACCCATGGTTTGTGGAATCGCTGGATATCATTTAACCTGTTTGAATACAAGAAAAAAAAACCTCTGCCTGTGGATGTTGTTTGTCGGTCAACTTGCCTTTTTAATTCTTATGCTGTTGAGGTGTGATGTGTTTGTAATATTTTAATGTAGCAAATTTGAGACTTTCCACAGTGCTGTTAATATGTGAAAAAAAAAATGAAAACGGCAACAGTTAAGATGTGTATGCTTCAATAAACTGTTTTTTAATAGCTGGCAGTGTGTTACAGTGTACGTACTGAACTATATTGAAATTGTCCTTCTCATCCTGTGGCCACAGTACCAGGCTACCGCGGGGAGCACTAAATAAAAGAGAAAGACTATTTATTATACCTTGTCGCTGATGCGTTCTGTTTATGCCAGGGCTGGGATATCTTCTATGGGATTGCGTTCTAAGACAATAGACAATAGGTGCAGGAGTAGGCTAGGGGCTGTAGGGTAGTTAGATAGAGCTCGAGGGGTTAGTGGAGTCAAGGGATAAGGGGAGAAGGCAGGCACGGGTTATTGATCGGGGACGATCAGCCATGATCACAATGAATGGCGGTGCTGGCTCGAAGGGCCGAATAATAATAATAATAATGGATGGGATTTATATAGCGCCTTTCTAATACTCAAGGCGCTTTACATCACATTATTCATTCACTCCTCAGTCACACTCGGTGGTGGTAAGCTACTTCTGTAGCCACAGATGCCCTGGGGCAGACAGACGGAAGCGTGGCTGCCAATCTGCGCCTACGGCCCCTCCGACCACCACCAATCACTCACACACATTCGCACACATTCACACACAGGCAAAGGTGGGTGAAGTGTCTTGCCCAAGGACACAACGACAGTATGCACTCCAAGCGGGATTCGAACCGGCTACCTTCCGGTCGCCAGCCGAACACCTAGCCCATTGTGCCACCTCCTGCACCTATTTTCTATGTTTCTAGGCCATTCGGCCCTTCGAGCCAGCACCGCCATTCAATGTGATCATGGCTGATCATCCCCAATCAGTACCCCGTTCCTGCCCTCCCCATATCCCCTGATTCCGCTATCTTTAAGAGCCCTATCTAGCTCTCTCTTGAAAGCATCTACAGAACCTGCCTCCACCGCCCTCTCAGGCAGAGAATTCCACAGACTCACCACTCTCTGTGAGTAAAAGTCTCTGTTCTAAATGGCTTACTACTTATTCTTAAACTGTGGCCCCTGGTTCCTGACTCCCCCAACATCAGGAACATGTTTCCTGCCTCTAGCGTGTCCAAACCCTTAACAAGGCTACACTGAGTTATACTGAAGTGCTGGAGTAGCTCAGGTGGCATCTCTGGAGAGAAGGATTGGGTGATGTTTCAGGTCGAGACCCTTCTTCAGACCGATCCACCTGCATTTTATTATGTTGGTCTGTGTTTTCACACCTTACCCTTCCATATCTCTGTGTCTCCCTCTGCGCTGACTCCCTACCATACCAGAAATGTCACCTCCGCATGCTCTCCACAGATGCCGTTGAGTTTCTCCAGCACTACGGATTATCAATTCTTACAGACTATAAATTGTTCGGATGAAAAAAAGTAGAATCAAATAATTGTGTTTGAACTACTCCCATTTAAAGTCATAGAGTGATACGGCGTGGAAACAGGCCCTTCAGCCCTACTTGCCCATACTGGTGAACATGTCCCAGCTACATTAGTCCCACCTGCCCGCGTTTGGCCCATATCCCTTCCAAATCTGTCCTATCCATGTGCATGTCTGTTTCATAAACGTTGCGATAGTCCCAGCCTCAACTACCTCCTCCGGCAGCTCGTTCCATACACCCACCACCCTTTGTGTGAAAAGGTTACCCCTCAGGTTCCTATTAAAGCTTTGCCCCTTCAGTTCCAGCAACCTGGGTTCAACCCTTTTGCTCTCTGTGTGGAGTTTGCATGATCATATGGGTCACCGTCAGGTGCTCTGGTTTCCTCCCACATCCCAAAGGTGTGCTGGCTGAAAAGTTAATTGGCCATTGTAAATTAGTCATAGAGTCATCATTTTTTTTTAAATGCACGTCATAAGTAGTGTATAAAATGATGAGAGGAATAGATCGGGTAGACGCACAGAGTCTCTTGCCCAGAGTAGGTGAATCGAGGAGCAGAGGACATAGGTTTACGATAAAGGGGAAAGATTTAATAGGAATCAGAGGGGTAGCTTTTTCACACAGAGGGTGGTGGGTGTATGGAACAAGCTGCCAGAAGAGGTAGTTGAGGCTGGGACTATCCCATCATTTAAGAAACAGTTGGACAGGTACATGGATAGGAAAGGTTTGGAGGGATATGGACCAAGCGTGGACAGTTGGGACTAGTGTAGCTGGGACATGTTGGCCAGTATGGGTAAGTCGGGCTGAAGGGCCTGTTTCCACACTGTATCACTCTGTGTTTGTTCAGTATGTCTCTCAGTTTCTACTGCATATACAGATGGAAAGCATAAAACTAAGAAGCCAACAATGAAATTACGTGGAGAACCAGACTCGGGGAAACCCGAGATTGATTGTAATATTATCACTATAATGCATTACTGGCAGATGCACAGTGATCATTAAAGATCTTTTTTTCATGCGTGCATCCATTTCATTAGCAGCTAAAGTTTCACTCTACCGAATAATGATGGCCTTTCTCTTCTGCAGCTTAATCTCGCTATGAAATATGGATATGGTGTAACATAATTATGGCTCCATTCGCAATCCAATGGACAGATCGTAATTGGACTTTGGACACAAACCATTCCAGAGGGTCAATTAAAATTAAATTAAAATTTGTGTCCCTATGCAATAGCTCAATCAAATCAAGGAGACCTTCTCCGATACATATTAAATATCCAATTATGCAGAGGAGATTTCAGTTCATACATTTCACTTCTTCAGTTTAGTGTAGAGATACAGCGTGGAAACAGGCCCTCTGGCCCACCGGGTCCGCGCCGACTTGTGATCCCCGCACACTAACGCTATCCTACGCACACTATCACAATTTTACCCGAAGCAAATTAGCCGACAAACCTGCACGTCTTTGGAGTGTGGGAGGATATCCCGGAGAAAACCCACGCGGGTCACGGAGATAAGGTATGAACTCTGTATAGACAAGCACCCGTAGTCGGGATCGAACCCGTGTCTCTGGCCAAGAAGTTGTTGATGCAATTACCGTCATGGAGTCAATCAGCATTGGAACAAGCCCTTGCCCACACCGACCAACATGCTCCATCTACAGCTGCCTGCATTTGGCCCATATCCTTCTAAACCTGTCCTATCCATGTACCAACGGTTTGTGATAGTCCCAGTCTCAACTACCTTCTCTGGCAGCTCGTTCCACACACCCACCTTTGACCTATATGTGTACACTGTGGATTGTTTAATTGTAACTATGCATGGATTACACTATAGCTAAACTAAACAAAGATAAAGATAAAAGGCATCATGTCACATTTCCGTGAAATTACTGTGGATTGTAAGGTAAGAATCAGAATTATTACCCTGGGCAAGCAATGCTAATTTGCTTCTAATCTTTAAGGAAAATGATGAGTGTACTGTTTTATCATGATATACCTGCTAGCTGCCCAGACTATTTAGTTTAGTTTAGTTTAGAGATACAGCACGGACGCAGGTTCTTCAGCCCACCAAGTCCGCGCCCACCAGCGATCCTCGTGTCACTGTCCTATACACACCAGGGACAATTTACAATTTTAACCGAAGCCAATTAACGTACACACCTGCACGTCTTTGGAGTGAGGGAGGAAACCGGAGCTCCTGGTGAAAACCCACGCAGGTCACGGGGTGAACGTACAAACTCCACACAGACAGGGCCCGTAGTCAGGATCGAACCCGGGTCTCTGGCGCTGTGAGGCAACAACTCTAACTCGTGAGTAGTCGCCCAAAGAGTCGTACCTTGTTCTGGTCGCCGCTGGATTTTCAAGATGTTGAACATTTTCGGTCACCTGCAACGACCTATGACGGGTGCCGGCAGTCGCCGAAAAAGTTGCGTAAGTGGGACAGGCCCTTTACTGTCCTACATAGTACAGGACTTCATAACGCTGACAAGAAAGTTGTACGTCCCGTAAGATTTTAATTTTGGTTTTAGTACAGGATGCCAAGTTTCCAACAAACTCACTGAGTCTGCAATGTTGGTGCAGGAATCCCAGAGGACATTCGTATCTCGACTGGAACGGACGGCTGATGATGTTATTAGTGTTTGTTCCAAGATCAGAAACTGGAACGAGCTCAATGGAGACTGTGACTGAATATTCAGGATAAGTGTTGAACCCTTCCCTTGGCTTGCTCCCATTGAAGACGATCACATACCTGGGCCAGGGTCTTCACTGTCCTCACTATATCAGGTGAGGGGCACAGGTGATGTTGTGTTCAAGACCCATTTGATATCAGGCCAGGAGGGGTAACTTTTTCACACAGTTTCGTTTGGTTCAAGGTTGTGTGTACTGAGGTACAGTGAAAGGCTTTTTTGTTGCGTGCTATCCAGTCAGCGGAGAGACTATACATGATTACAATTAAGCCTCCACAGCATACATATACAGGATAAAGGGAATAATGTTTAGTGCAAGGTAAAGCCAGTAAGTAAGGGTCTTGATCCGAAACATCACCCATTCCTTCTCTCCAGAGACGCTGCCTGCCCCGCTGAGTTACTCCAACTTGTTGTGTCTGTCTCCGATGAAAGCCCATTAACCGAGAAACCTGTACGTCTTTGGAGTGTGGGAGGAAACCGGAGCACCCGGAGAAAACCCACGCAGGTCACGGGGAGAACGTACAAACTCCGTACAGACAGCGGAAAGACTGTGCGTGATTACAATCATGCCGTCCACAGTGAACAGATAAAGGATGAAGGGAACGAGGTAAGGTCCGATAAAAGATAGTCCAAGGGTCTCCAATGAGGTAGATGGCAGGTCAGGACTGCTCTCAGGTTGGTGAGAGGATGGTTCAGTTGCCTGATAACAGCTGGGAAGAAACTGTCCCTGAATCTGGTGGTGTGTGCGTTTTCACACTTCTGTCCCTCTCTTGCCCGATGGGAGAGGGGGGAGGGGAGAAGAGGGAATGATCGGGATGCGACTTGTCCTTGATAAAGGGAATAGCGTTTCGTGCAAGATATAAAGTTCGATTAAAGATAGACTGAGGGTCTCCATTGAGGTAGACGGTAGGCCAAGAAAAAAATTTGCTGGTTGGGTTTGGCGTGATAGATGTGATTGTTTAAGAAAGAACTGCAGATGCTGGGGAAAAAATGCCGGAGAAACTCAGCGGGTGAGGCAACTGTGTGATAGTTGCGAGCAGATGCGAACACAGGGACAATTCCAATGGGTTTTTTTAATCATTTATATGAAAGAAACGGGCCCTTTGGTCGATGTCTGAGTCCATGTTTATATCAGTATACGCTTTGCCCCATTATATTTTCACAAACCATCAACAGAGCATTATATTTAATGAATCAATGAGTAAAGTATATATTTCCAGCAAAATCACCTTGCTCTGATTTGTTTCCATGCGATGTGAAAGCTTGTTTATCCGATTGTAATTCGCAATAGGCAACAAATGAAAGAGGGGAAGATTAGAGATTCATGTCTGCGCGGATATAATTAACATCATTAGCGTAGCGTTCCCAGCATGAATAATGATGGACATTAGCGGCTTCGACGATCTCACTCATCATCTCAGCAGAGTGGAGATAAAAAAGTAAACGTGGACTAAAATGCTGGAGAAACTCAGCGGGTGAGGCAGCATCTATGGAGCGAAAGAAATAGGCAACGTTTCGGGCCGAAACCCTTGGGGCAGCATCTATGGAGCGATGGAAATAGGCAACGTTGCCTATTTCCTTCGCTCCATAGATGCTGCCTCACCCGCTGAGTTTCTCCAGCATTTTTGTCCACCTTCGATTTTCCAGCATCTGCAGTTCCTTCTTAAATAAAAGAAAAAAATTGGTTGTGCCACTCAATGGATGTGTAGATGCACCAACCAACAAAGTCAAAACTGAAGTGGGATTGTAGTACGAAGAGGGCGAAATGGTGAAATAAAGCTTCATGTAAGTGAAGATAGGCACAAAAATCAGCGGGTCAGGCAGCATCTCTGGAAAAAAGGAATAGGTGATGTTTTAACTAAGGGACGAGTTAATTGTTGGTTAATTGGCTTTGATAAAATAGTAAATTGTCCCTAGTGTGTGTGTGTGTGTGTAGGATAGTGTTAGTGTGCGGGGACCGCTGGTGGGGCACGGACTCGGTGGGACGAAGGGCCGAAACGTCACCTATTCCTTCGCTCCATAGATGCTGCCTCACCCGCTGAGTTTCTCCAGCATTTTTGTCTACCTCAGACTATCCTCGATCAGACTTTGCTGGCTTTACCTTGCACTAAACGTTATTCCCCAATCATGTATATATACACAATACATGATTACAATCGAGCCATTTACAGTGTCAAGATACATTTAGTTTAGGTGATTGTCACATGTGCCGAGGTGTGATGTATATGTAATATAAATTATCTAATAAGATGTCAGACGTGTATTCATTGTGCAAGTCACAACAAGGTCTTACGGAAGACATTACACGAGGTACAGTGAACAGCTTTTGTTGCGTGCTAACCAGTCAGCGGAAAGACAATACATGATTACAATCGAGGCATTTACAGTTTACAGATACATGATAAGGGAATAACGTTTAGTGCAAGGTAAAGCCAGTAAAGTCTGGTCAAGTCCGTAAAGTCCGGTGGGGGGAGAGAGGGGATAGAGTGGGGAGGGAGAGTGGGAGGGGAAGGGGGGGGGAGAGAAGTGGAAAAAGTGGATAGGGAGGGAGGGGTAGAGGGAGTGGTGGAAGAGGGACAGAGAGGTTAGGGGAAGGGGTGGGGGGTGAGAGGGGAGGGAGGGGGAAGGGAGGGGAGAGGAGGGGTGGGGAGGGAGAGGGAGAGGGAGAGGGGTTGGGGGAAGTGGGAGAGAAGTGGAAGAGTGGGGAGGGAGGGGTAGGGGGAGTGGTGGAAGAGGGACAGAGGGGTAGGGGGAAGGGGGCGGAGGGAGAGAGGGAAGGGGGTGGGGTAGAGAGGGAAGGGGGGTGGGGGAGAGAGGGATGGGGGTGGGAAGAGGAGGGGGAGGAGAGGGAGAGGGGTGAGGAGAGGGAGATGGAGAGGGGGAGGAGAGAGGGGTGGGGGAGGGGAGGAGAGAGGGGAGGGGGAGAGAGGTGTGGGTGAGGGGGAAGATGAGGTACCACCAGTTTAAATTCCATTTGGAACATTTTGGAGGACCAAGAAACCAAGAACCAAGGCTAGTCCTAGGGTCAGCAATGAGGTAGATAGTAGTTCAGGACAGCTCTCTGGTTGTGGTAGGATGGTTCGGTTGCTGCTGAGATTCTCCAGCTTTTTGCATCCATCTTTAAACATGAAGAGGAATTCCATTCTCACCGAGAAAAAAAGTTTGTATTGGTGCAATAACTGTCAGAGTTGACTAATTGTGCCTGGCAATTTTACTCAGTGTTCTGAAGCTACCTCCTTGTTTTATATATAGCAACCTGTAATCATTCTTTAATTATGTATTTAGCAGCGCTACATCAGTTTAGAAATGATGACCATCAATCAACGTTTGTTTTCTTTGCACCATTTCTGCATATCTTTAACATTTAATTAACAAATCAACAATAAGCCTCAAATCAGATCAGATAACATTCCATGTGCTAATATATTTTTTAAGAACTAGTGTCAAATGAAATAAAATTCTTGACGTTTAAAACGTCTTATCTTCTCCGGGCAAAAGGTACAGAAGTGTGAAAACGCACACCTCCACAGATTCGGAGACAGTTTCTTCCCAGCTGTTATCAGGCAACTGAACCATCCTACCACAACCAGAGAGCAGTCCTGAACTACTATCTACCTCATTGGTGACTCTCGGACTTTCTTTGATGGAACTTTACTGGCTTTACCTGGCGCTAAAATTTATTCGCTTATCATGTATCTGTACACAGTGGAGGGCTTGATTGTAATCGTGTATTGTCTTCCCGAGCTTTGTTCACCACCCAGCGGAGCGAGATGTCCGTCGGGGAATGTTGCCGACTGGCCCGCTGCAGACTGCAGGAGTACGTGCTGAGGGACGCACTGAAGTTCGGTGCAGCCAACGCCAAGGCCCGGTGGGGGAGGACCACAGTCTAATAATAATAATAATGGATGGGATTTATATAGCGCCTTTCTAATACTCAAGGCGCTTTACATCGCATTATTCATTCACTCCTCAGTCACACTCGGTGGTGGTAAGCTACTTCTGTAGCCACAGCTGCCCTGGGGCAGACTGACGGAAGCGTGGCTGCCAATCTGCGCCTACGGCCCCTCCGACCACCACCAATCACTCACACACATTCACACACAGGCAAAGGTGGGTGAAGTGTCTTGCCCAAGGACACAACGACAGTATGCACCCCAAGCGGGATTCGAACCGGCTACATTCCGGTTGCCAGCCGAACACTTAGCCCATTGTGCCATCTGTCATCTAGGGTCCTTCCGCTGCTGGACATGGGGGTGCAGGGTTTGGTGGAGGCGCCCCTCAAAGCAAGGGAAAGGATTCCACGCCAGTGGGCCACATGAGTGGCAAAGGTGGGGGACAAATTTGCGAAATTTGAGCAATGTATGAAGACTGTATTGAATAATTTGAAAAGCCTCCGGAAATGTCGAATGAATGTTTCGCATGGTTTATGTGTTGTATATTTATTACCTGAATAAAGTCTATTTTGAAATTTAAAAAAAATTTATTGTCTTTCCGCTGACTGATTTGCACGCAACACAAGCTTTTCACTGTACACGTGGCAATAACCCAAACTAAATGTATCTATATATATGACTAAGTTGATAATGAGTGATACAAACAGTGGAACTCAGCAGGATAGCAGTTAAACTACGGGCGGGGGAGGGACGGAGAGAGAGGGAGGCGATACAAGGCCTACTTGAAGTTGGAGATATCGATAATCATACCGCTGGGTTGGAAGCTGGTAAACTCGGGTTGTCTTTGTGTGATTTTAAAAAAGGTGCTATTAGGAAGGAAGCATTTTCAGATGTATCCTGTATGCACATAAGCAATGAACCGGAGGAGTCTTCCTGGTTGATTTGTTGAAAGATATAGCATAGAAACAGGCCCTTCAGACCACAGAGTTCACACTGACCATCAAGCGCTTGTTCACGCTAGTTCTACAGATAGGAATCGTTTCAGATCTAGACCCTTCATATCTGAAGAAGTTTCTCAACATGAAACATCACCTATCCATATTCTCCAGAGCTGCTGCCTGAAACCCCTGTCCCACTGTACGAGTTCATTCCAAGAGTTCTCCCCGAGTTTGCCCTGATTCGAACTCGGAGATTTACGGTAATGGCCGCTCGTCGGTACTCGGGGCTCTCGTGGACATTTTTCAACATGTTGAAAAATCTTCACGAATCTTCCCGTGCTTAACTGCCGTCGGCGAGTCTTCCCGAGTACCTGCCGTTAGCGTTACGAGCCGCTAAGAGACGTACCCGAGCTCCGACGTACCCGCTACGTTCATTCTCCGTGCTTACCACGAGTTTGATTTTTTTAAAACTCGGGAGAGCTCTTGGAATGAACTCGTACCGTGGGACAGGGCTTTAATCCTGCTGAGTTACTCCAGCAATTTTGTGTCCTTTTGTGGTATTAGCCAGCATCTGCAGTTCTTTGTTTCCGTACACTAGTTCCATGTTCTCCCACTTTCGGTTTTGGGGCTCTGCACTCTAGGGGCAATTAACCTGCAAAACTGTACATCTTTTGGACTGTGGTAGGAAACTGGAGTACCCAGAGGGAACCCAAGCGATCATGGGGAGAGTGCGCGCGGACTCCACACAGGCAGCACCTGAGGCCAGGATTGAACCCGGGCCACTGGTGCTGTGTGGTTCTACCAGCCGTGGTACTTTGCCGGGTTCTTCATAAATTCATAAGTGATAGGACCAGAATTAGGCCATTCAGCCCATCAAGTCTACTTGGCCATTCAATCATGGCTGATCTATCTCTCCCTTCTGATCCCTTTCTCCTGCCTTCTCCCCATAATTCCTGACCCCCAATTGTTTCCAAGATGGAGCTCAACCCAAGCGACTATCTGCGTGCCGGCCACAGAGGCAGATCCACAGTCACATATTACAATCGGTCCACACCCTTAAATCCCTACTCCTACAGTAACATATCTTACTTTAACTATGATACTTAACTGGCTTTACCTTGCACTAAACGTTATTCCCTTATCATGTATCCGTTGTAACCGCTGACTGGTTAGCACGCAACAAAAGCTTTTCACTGTACCTCGGTACACGTGACAATAAACTAAACTGAACTGAACTGAATAATCTATCTATCTCTGCCTTAAAAAATATCCATTGACTTGGCCTCCACAGCCGGGTGTGGCCATGAATTCCACAGATTCACCACCCTCAGACTAAATAAGTTCCTCCTCAGCTCCTTTCTAAAGGGTTGTGGCTGGCGATCTTGCACTGATTTTGCTGAACGAGGACAAGCATCTGTGAAAGGTAAATGTTTTAGTTTTTAGCTTTTTTAGAGATGCAGCGTGGGAACAGGCCCTTCAGCCCACCAAGTCTGCGCCGACCAGCGATCCCCACACACTAAAGCCCCTGTCCCACTTTCCCGAGTTCCTCACGAATTCTCCCGAGTTTTCCCCTTGATTCAAACTCGGAGAATGTCCGTAGCGAGTCCGTAGATATTTCGTAGCGGCTCGTAATGGCAGCCGTAGGGACTCGGGGCATCAGGTAAGTCGGGACGTTTTTTCAACATGTTGAAAAATGCCCACGAGTAAAATAAATAGCCCCGAGTACCTAAGGCTGGCTATTACCATAATTCTCCGAGTTTGCATCAAGGGGAAAACTCGGGAGAATTCGTGGTAACTCGGGAAAGTGGGACAGGGGCTTTAACACTATCTGACACACACTTGGTCCAATTGACTTACAAACCTGTCTGTCTTTGGACTGGAGATCTCGGAGAAAACCCACACAGGTCACGGGGAGAACGTACGAACTCTGTACAGACAGCACCTGAAGTCGGGATCGAACCCGGGTCTCTGGCGCTGTGAGGCAGCAACTCTACCGCTGCGCCACCGTGCCGCCCTTATTGACTCCAGTCTGATCACTGCTACATACAGTATGCGGGCAGTAAGGGCCGCTCAATTACTTCATAGTAAATTAAGCAATTACTTTGCAGCCAACAGCTGCATGTTTTCACCAACAATGTTGTAAAAACATATAAATGATGGGGAGATTGTTCTGTGTTTTATGAAAAAAAGAGTTTACTGTCAAAATCAAAGATTCTTTTGCCTGCAGCTTTTCCCTGCGTTGTTAATGGCAATGATAAAACTTCGATGTTTACGGAAATTAAATTTTATGTGGATCATTTATGTCATAAAACAAATATAGTTGGCACCATAAACTGCATTCTTGTCACTACCACAAAGAAAACAATTTTCAAATTACATTGCTTTATTTCAACATTTATATTTAAACTGAATCTGGGTATTAATGTTTGTCACGCTGTTTTGTTATGGTGGTATGGTGATGAAGACTGGTTTTATGTGTTGTTTAGTATAGTGTAGAGATACAGAGCGGAAACAGGCCCTTCGGCCCACCGAGTCCGTGCCGACCAGCAATCCACGTACACACACACTAACACAGGCACACGCACACAGGCACCCACACACACACACACTTACACATATACCTAGTATACAAAGCAAAGCCTTTTCACCCACAAACCTGCACGTCTTTGGATTGTGGGAGGAAACCAAAGTTCTCGGAGAAAACCCACGCAGGTCACGGGGAGAACGTACAAACTTTGTACAGACAGCACCCGTAGTCAGGATTGAACCTGGGTCTTTGGCGCTGTGAGGCAGCAACTCTACCGCTGCGCCACCACGCCACTCTTCTGACACCATGTCTCAGTATCATTCTCTCATCCACACTGAAAACAGAACGATAGCCCATGATTTAAATTAACAATCGTTCTCAAGCCCTAGTTGAGTGTTTTTTTGTCATATAATTGATTGAATTGAATTGAATACCTTTATTGTCATTCAGACCTTACGGTCTGAACAAAATATAAGTATGTTGAAGTAAAGATACAATGAATATCTTGCTTCCAGCAACATCACAGATATATAGATGTGGACAACACACAAAACGTATATTATACGTTACATATACATTCTACTAATTGTGAAATAGTCATGATTACATACACTTAAGCTGGTGCAGCGGTAGAGTTACTGCCTCACAGCGCCAGAGACCCAGGTTCGATCCTGACTACGGGTGCTGTCTGTAAGGAATTTTATGTTCTCTCATTGACCTGCGTGGGTTTTCTCCTGGTGCTCCGGTTTCCTCCCACACTCCAAAGACGTGCAGGTTTGTAGGTTGACTGGCTCCGGTATAATTGTAAATTGTCCCTATTGTGTGTAGGATTGTGTTAGGGTGAGGTGATTGATGGTCAGTGTGGATGGTCGAAGCTTTCCGCACTGTATCTCTAAACTAAACGTTAATCTTTCTCCCCTATATATAAAAATGATCATTGCCACAAACGTAACGCCTGTCTGCTTTCTGAGTCTCAATGTGTAAACATAGAAACATAGAAAACAGGTGCAGGAGTAGGCCATTCCGCCCTTTGAGCCTGCACCGCCATTCAATATGATCATGGCTGATCATCCAACTCAGTATCCTGTACCTGCCTTCTCTCCATACCCCCTGATCCCTTTAGCCACAAGGGCCACATCTAACTCCCTCGTAAATATAGTGGGGAGGACCCAGCAGTTGCCGGTTTCCACTGAAGATAGACACAAATTGCTGGAGTAACTCAGCGGGACAGGCAGCGTCTCTGGAGCATGTAAAAGGGTCTCAATCCGAACGTCACCCATTCCTTCTAACCAGAGATGCTGCCTGTCCCGCTGAGTAACTCCTGCACTTTGTTTCTACCTTCTGAGTCTCAACATTTAACTTTCATGAAATCACCGCATTCTTTAATTCGCTTCATTTCCCTTCCATAAAAAAAACCTGCTGTGAATGCAGCCCAAGTCTCACAGGAGTCAGAGCTCTGTGCTAAATTGATGAATCAATCTGATAGCAACATCTGTGAGGTGACTGGTTTATTCTTTTGGGGAAGTGTGTCACGAGTGCTTTATGGTGAGTGGAAGAATGAGATTTCAATAAAAGCAAATCAGTCAGGTGCACAGGCATTAACCACCGCTATAGTAAAAAAAAAAAAATAACTGCACACAAATCCCGTTTCATTTGTGCAATGGGGAATTCTGAAGCTACAGGCTGGATCTTCAATCGAACTAAGAGGGAAAAACAGGTAGCCAAGGATCTCAAGGGAAAATTTTGATTCTGAAACTTTCGGGGATGTCTTCATAAGTTCATAAATTCTAGGAGCAGAAGTAGGCCATTCGGCCCATCAAATCTATTCTGCCATTCAATCATGGCTGACCTATCTCTCCCTCTCACACACTCGGGCTAATTTACATTTACACCAAGCCAATTAATCTACAAACAGAGTAATAACTCTGGCAATGGCGCAGGCCACTTAAATCAGCTGCCCTGGACATTTTATGACTGTTTTTTTACTTATATTTTAATGTTGCTTTTTTTTTAACCTGCACTTTTTTAAACTATTCGTACAGTTTTTATCAGGAACTGGATTGTTTTTTTATCATTTTTATTTATGCGTGAAATGTTTAAGTTTCATGTGCGATGCTCCGGTATTCCCTGGGAAACGTCTTCTCATTTTGCACTGTACAATTGTTGCTTTGCAAGATGACAATAAAGGGATAAACCTGCACGTCTTTGGAGAGTAAAAGCCAAATGCATTCAGGTGATTGGTGGGGGATGAACATTTTTTAAAGGGGTTTCTTTGTTTTTTAAAGTCATTATCATCCTCAGATTCCATGTCCATTTTTGCACTTGTGTCTAAATATTGACTGGCAAATGGTTGTGTGCAACGAGAATCGTACATTAAGTACCGCTTGTGTTAATCCCTTCGTAGATAGACACAAAATGCTGGAGTAACATCAAAAAAGCACATCAGCGCCTCTACTTCCTGAGAAGATTACGGAGAGTCGGATTGTCAAGGAAGACTCTCTCTAATTTCTACAGGTGCACAGTCGAGAGCATGCTGACCGGTTGCATCGTGGCTTGGTTCGGCAATTTGAGCGCCCTGGAAAGGAAAAGACTACAAAAAGTAGTCAACACTGCCCAGTCCATCATCGGCTCTGACCTTCCTTCCATCGAGGGGATCTATCGCAGTCGCTGCCTCAAAAAGGCTGGCAGTATCATGAAAGACCCACACCATCCGGGCCACACACTCATCTCCCTGCTACCTTCAGGTAGAAGGTACAGGAGCCTGAAGACTGCAACAACCAGGTTCAGGAATAGTTACTTCCCCTCAGCCATCAGGCTATTAAACCTGGCTCGGACAAAACTCTGATTATTACCAACCACTTTCTGTTATTTGCACTATCAGTTTATTTATTCATGTGTGTATATATTTATATCATGGTATATGGACACATTTATCTGTTTTGTAGTAAATGCCTACTATTTTCTGTGTGCTTAAGCAAAGCAAGAATTTCATTGTCCTATACAGGGACACATGACAATAAACTAACTTGAACTTGAACTTGAACTTAACTCAGTGGGACAGGCAGCATCTCTGGAGGACATGGTCAGGTGAGGTTTGTAGGACCTGTACAAACATTGTTTTGCACGCTGCAAGTTCTATTATAACGCAAGTCCTTCTGTGTATTGGTTTAAATAACTGACTATCTTCCAGTATGTTTGACAATGAATGTGAAAATATCAAAACACAGGCTAATAATCCTATTTAAGACCTTGTGCCGAGTGCGACTGTGGATGTTGCTGCTTATCCACTGTGACTAAGCCTCCAGAGTCCTTGAATGCATATTATTATTAACTTGAGCTGAAATAAAGCCATTTATATGGATAACAAACAGAGTGCTTTATCAAGACTGAGACACAAGGGACTACAGATGCTGGAATTAAAATAAACAAACAGGGCAGCACGGTGGTGCAGCGGTAGAGTTGCTGCCTCACAGCGTCAGAGACGTGGTTTCGATCCTGACTACGGGTGCTGTCCGCACTGAGTTTGTACGTTCTCCCCGTGACATGCGTGGGTTTTCTCCGGATGCTCCGGTTTCCTCCCACACTCCAAAGACGTACAGGTTTGAAGGTTAATTGTTTTTGGTAAAATTGCAAATTGTCCCTAGTGGGTGTAGGATAGTGTTAGTATGAGAGGATCGCTGGTCGGCACGAACTTAGTGGGCCGAAGGGCCTGTTTCCGCGCTGTATCTCTAAAAGTCTAAAAAGTTACAGAAGAAACTCTTTACCTTTTTTTAAATTGTTTTAGTTTAGCTTAGAGGAACGGCGCAGAATCAGGCCCTTCGGCCCACCGAACCCGCACTGACCAGCGATCCCCGCACACTAACACTATCCTACACACGCTAGGGACAATTTTACATTTACACCAAGCCAATGAACCTACAAACCTATACGTCCTTGGAGTGTCGGAGGGAACCGAAGTTCTCGGAGAAAACCCACGCAGGCCACGGGGAGAACGTACAGACAAGCACCTGTAGTCAGGATTGAACCCTGGTCTCTGGCGCTGCAGGGCGCTACCTCTACCACTGTGCCACCATACCACCTTACATCAATAAAAAGCAAAATGCCTTTGAAACTGTATACAGTAATCTAAAGCAGTGTACGTGAACTTAACATCACTCAACAAACTTATTCCCCTTTAGAAGCAGGACATATTTGTCCATGAGTCTAACAGCTGTGACATACACCTCGAGACCATTGCTACTGTAACGACAGGACCTGGTGTCCAGCTCCATTGCAGATGTTACCTGTTGTGCTTCAGCTCAGTTTGAGAAACCCTGTTTGACTTGGCAATATATCAACACAGCTCCGGATATGAGTGGATCCACACAAGGCAAAGTCAGATTCAACAAAGGTCAGTTCACAAAAGCAGATCCTCATTTGTCTTTGGCCTACAGTAGAGTTTTGCCAGGGGATCATAAATCATTCGTTTATTTATTTCCCTGCTACCTGCATCCCCTGGAACTCAAATTCACATTTTCCAACTTGAAGCCCTGTCCCACGGTACGAGTTCATTCCAAGAGCTCTCCCGAGTTTGCCCTGATTCGAACTCGGAGATTTACGGTAATGGCCACTCGTCGGTACTCGGGGCTCTCGTGGACATTTTTCAACATGTTGAAAAATCTTCACAAGTCTTCCCGTGCTTACCTGCCATTAGCGAGTCTTCCCGAGTACCTGCCGTTAGCGTTAAAAGCCGCTAAGGGACGTCCCCGAGCTCCGACGTACCCGCTACGTTCATTCTCCGTGCTTACCACGAGTTTGTTTTTTTTTTTAAACTCGGGAGAGGTCTTGGAATGAACTCGTACAGTGGGACAGGGCTATTAGTTTAGAGATACAGAGCGGAAACAGGCCACAGAGTCCGCGCCGACCAGCGATCCCCGTTACGGTAGCGCTAGGCTACACGCACTCGGGACAATTTACAATTTTACCGAAGCTAATTATCCTACAAACCTGTACGTCTTTGGAGTGTGGAAGGAAACTGGAGCATCCGAATAAAGATTTGAACATTTCTCTTTTAAGGGGCCTTCTCTCCTATTTCTACTTTCCACTTTTTTCTTTTTTTTAAAATATATATACACACTTCACGTTTTTCTATTCTCTACCATCTATTTTTCCTCTTTTTCCCCTTTCTATTGTTTTCTTTTTCTTGTCTTGCTTACTTCCTTCTCAAAACATAAAAGTAGAGGTTGTACATAGAATGGATTACGGTATGACATAGTTGACACCTAAAATTAGGTTCCACTGTACTGTTTTGTACTGTATTAACTTCTAATAAAATAAACAAAAACAAAACAAAAAAAGAAACTGGAGCATCTGGGAAAACCCACGCGGTCACGGGGAGAACGTACAAACTCCGTACAGCCAATACCCAAGATCAGGATCGAACCTGGGACTCTAGCGCTGTAAGGCAGCAACTCTACCGCTGCGCCACAGTGCCGCCTACGAAGTTCAGGAGCAGCTTCCCCGCAACATTGTACGTTGTCCCTGTGACCTGTGTGGGTTTTCTCCTGGAGCTCTGGTTTCCTCCCACACTCCAAAGACGTACAGGTCTGCAGACTAATTGGTCAGTGTGCGGGGTGATCGCTGGTCGGTGCAGACTCTGTGGACCGAAGGGCCTGTTTCAGCGCTGTCTCTCTGAACTAAACTAAACCTGTCAACAGAGAAGGAATGGGTCATGTTTTGGGTCGAGACCCTTCTTCGGACCCGAAACATCACCCAATTCCTTCTCTCCAGAGATGCTGCCTGTCCCGTTGAGTTACTCCAGCATTCCGTGTCTATCTTCGGTTTAAACCAGCATCCGCAGTTCCTTCCTACACATTAAACCTGTCAACAACAAGGCAATTGCTCCTGTATTTGGTTTCATATCTTCCTCACTCATGTTCTGGCACTGTTCCTAATATCACAACGCACTGTATTGATTGCAAAATGCATGTCCAAGTGGACTGTTGATGCACATTGCACAAATGCTTAATGATGGATCCAAAATGGTGCAAGTTCATTGAACTGCTTCTAACCACCTGTAATGTGGCCCGGCATTGACAAACGATGAGGGTGAATAGAAGAAGAGAAGCCTCAATGTGGAGCAGTTATGATGCTTGTTCTACAAGGGTTCTAGGATGCATAAAATCCATAAAATAAGTTGAAGATAAGTGTCAACTTTGCAAACAATGAAGTTGAATGAAACATATTTTGTGTATCTTTTTTAGTTTTAGTTTAGTTTAGAGATACAGCGCGGGAAACAGGCCCTTCGGCCCACCGTGTCCAGGCCGACCAGCGATCCCCGCACACTAACATTATCCTACACACACTGGGGACAATTTACAATTATACCAAGCTGATTCATCTACAAACCTGTACGTCTTTGGAGTGTGGGAAACAACCGGAGATCACCCGGAGAAAACCCACGCAGGTCACGGGGAGAACGTACAAACTCAAGTCAAGTCAAGTCAAGTTTATTCGTCACATACACATACGAGATGTGCAGTGAAATGAAAAGTGGCAATGCTCGCGGGCTTTGTGCAAAAAAACTCCGTACAGACGGCATCCGTAGTCGGGCTGGAACCCGGGTCTCAGCAACAACTTTACCGCTGCGCCACAGTGTTGCCCTATCTGTGAGCTAAGACATTGGTGAGCACTCGTCTGCAATTTAATTTTGATAATTGGCTAATAATTGAATTTACTGCTCCGATGTCATAAATAAGTGATATATAATTGGGTATAAATCTCCCATAGTGTAGGAACAAACAAAAGGGCATAGAAAGAAAGTGGACTTTAGGAGCCATAGAGTGATACAGCGTGGAAACAGGCCCTTCGACCCAACTTGCCCACACTGGCCAACATGTCCCAGCTACACTAGCCCACCTGCCTGCGTTTGGTCCATATCCCTCCAAACCTGTCCTATCCATGTACCAGTCTAACTGTTTCTCAAATATTGCGATAGTCCCAGCCTCAACTACCTCCTAAGGCAGCTCGTTCCATACACCCACCACCCTTTGTGTGAAAGAGTTACCCCTCAGGTTCCTATTAAATCTTTCTCCCCCTCACCTTAAACCTATGTCCTCTGGTTCTCGATTACTCTGGGGCAAGGAATGGTGCATTTAACCAATCTATTCCTTCCATGATTTTGTACACCTCTATATGATCACCCCTCGTCCTCCTGTGCTCCAAGGAATAGAGTTCCTGCCTACTCAACCTCTCCCTCGAGCTCACACCCTCTAGTCCTGGCAACATCCTTGTAAATCTTCTCTGCATCCTTTCCAGCTTGACAATGTATTTCCTATAACAAAACTAAACACAGTGCTCTAAATGCGGCCTCACCAACATCTAATACACCTGCAACATGACCTCCCAACTTCTATACTCAATATAGACACAAACTGTTGGAGTAACTCAGCTGGACAGGCAGCATCTCTGGAGAGAAAGAATGGGTGATGTTTTGGGTCGAGACCCTTCTTCAGTCTGAAGTCTGAAGAAGGGTCTCGACCCGAAACACCACCCATTCCTTCTCACCAGAGATGCTGCCTGTCCCGCTGAGTTACTCCAGCATTTTGTGTCTATCTTCGGTGTAAACCGGCATTTGCAGTTCCTTCCGACACATTCTAGACAATACTCTGAAGACCAATGTGCCAAAAGCCTTTTCGACCACCCAGTCTACCTGTGACGCCACTTTTGACGGATTTCGTACTTGCACACCTGGGTCTCTCTGCTCTACAACACTCCCCGGAGCCCGACCATTCACTGTGTGGGTCCTGCCCATGTTAGTGCTCTCAAACACCTCAAGGGCCTTAGTTTGATTTTTTCGGCGACTGCGGGCATCATTGACTGACGTATCAGGTCTCCGAAAAAGATGCGGCGTGACGCGGCGTGACGCACGGTGTTTTTTCACGTGTCGCAACATTTTTTTTGTTGCCGCTGGATGTTTGAAATGTTCAAAATCTTTTGGCGACACTGATATGACGACGGCAAGTGGGACAAACTTCTCTGTATTAAATTCCACCAACCATTCCTCAGACAGGAGGTGTGGAGAAAGTTTGAAGGGGGTATTTTTCGCACACACACACACACACACACACACACACACACACACACACACACACACACACACACACACACACACACACACACACACACACACACACACACACACACACACACACACACGGTGGTTGGAATCTGGAATTCGCATCAGTTAAAAAGTTGTAGAGGAAGTTGTAACAATCAAACCGGTCTTTGACACAGTTTGAGAATGTTGCCGCTGACTTGGGGAATTGCCATGAAGGATTCAGCGCTGTAGAACACAGATCAGGAATAAATAATGCCTTTTCTTTTGTCCTCATCTTCTGGATTGAAGACTGCAGAAGCCCCTGGGATGGTCCTTGAGTGTGTCCTTCATAAGATGATAGAGCCCACTGCTTAATGCATTACAATGGTTCAGATAAGACATTAGGTAAAGGTGACATACAACATTCATTTTTTTTTCAATGTACTGATCTGAATGCTTAGACTTAGAAGAGAATTATTGCACCTTAGGAATTCTCTCTCCACATTTGTAAGTGTCCGTAGTATAATCTCATAAAAAAGATAAGCTGTATTTTATCAGCTGATGCTCCACTAATATCACTCAGCCGGCTTCAGGGACAGTCGCCATTAAACTGGGCTCCTTTTCATATACATGTATCGACCTTAGATTCTTGCTGTTATGAATAGATTGTTCTACATCTAGAATGGGGACCGCCGCAACAATGCTGAAGATGCCCGGAGAATGGTCTCGACCCGACACCCATTCCTTCTATCCAGAGATTCTGCCTGTCCCGCTGAGTTACTCCGGCAGGATAGAGTGGATGTGGAGAGGATGTTTCCACTAGTGTGAGTGTCCAGGACTAGAGGTCACAGCCTCGGAATTAAAGGATGTTCTTTTAGGAAGGAGACGAGGAGAAATGTCTTTAGTCAGAGTGTGGTGAATCTGTGGAATTCTTTGCCACGGAAGGCTGTGGAGGCCAAGTCAGTGGAAATTGTTAAGGCAGAGATAGATAGATTCTTGATTAGAACGGGTGTCAAGGCAAGGGTTATGAGGAGAAGGCAGGAAAATGGGATTAAGAGGCAGAGATCAGCCATGATTGAATGTCAGAGTAGACTCGATGGGCAGAATGGCCTAATTCTACTCTTATAACATAGAAACATAGAAATTATGTGCAGGAGTAGGCCATTCGGCCCTTCGAGCCTGCACCGCCATTCAATATGATCATGGCTGATCATCCAACTCAGTATCCCGTACCTGCCTTCTCTCCATACCCTCTGATCCCCTTAGCCACAAGGGCCACATCTAACTCCCTCTTAAATATAGCCAATGAACTGGCCTCGACTACCTTCTGTGGCATAACTTGGGAACGTGTGAATTTTGTGTCCTTTGTAAATTAACCAGCATTTACAGATCTCCAGCTCAGTTTAGTTTATTGTCACGTGTACCGAGGTACAGTGAAAAGCTTTTGTTGCGTGCTAACCAGTCAGCAGAAAGACAATACATGATTACAATCGAGTCGTCTACAGTGCACAGATACATGATAAGGGAATAACGTTTAGTGCAAGATAAAGCCAGTAAAGTCCAATCAAAGATAGTCCGAGGATCTCCAAAGAGGTAGATAGTAGTTCAGGACATCTCTCTGGTTGTGGTAGGATGGTTCAGTTGCCTGATAATAGCCGGGAAGAAACTGTCCCTGAATGTGTCGAATGGGCTAGTGGAGGATGGAGTTAAAGGGAAAGGGTTTCTTAAATGTGTGAGCGTAGAGACAGAGGGGTGTAAAATGAGGGTAGAAGCAATAGGTAGCAAGGTGAAAAGTAAAAGTGGCAGGCCGGAAAATCCAGGGCAAAAATGAAAAAGGGCCACTTTTCAACAAAATTGTATAAGGGGTAAGAGTGTTGTAAAAACAAGCCTGAAGGCTTTGTGTCTCAATGCAAGGAGCATTCGTAATAAGGTGGATGAGTTGAATGTGCAGATAGCTATTAATGACTATGATATAGTTGGGATCACGGAGACATGGCTCCAGGGTGACCAAGGCTGGGAGCTGAACATCCAGGGATATTCAATATTCAGGAGGGATAGAGAGAAAGGAAAAGGAGGTGGGGTAGCGTTGCTGATTAGAGAGGAGATTAACGCAATGGAAAGGAAGGACATTAGTTTGCAGGATGTGGAATCAGTATGGGTAGAGCTGCGAAACACTAAGGGGCAGAAAACGCTGGTGGGTGTTGTGTACAGGCCACCTAACAGTAGTAGTGAAGTTGGAGATGGTATCAAACAGGAAATTAGAAATGCGTGCGACAAAGGCAAAACCGTTATAATGGGTGACTTCAATCTACATATAGATTGGGTGAATCAAATTGGCAGGGGTGCTGAGGAAGAGGATTTTTTGGAATGTATGCGGGATAGTTATCTAAATCAACATGTAGAGGAACCAACGAGAGAGCAGGCTATTTTAGACTGGGTATTGAGTAATGAGGAAGGTTTAGTTAGCAGTCTTGTTGTACGTGCCCCCTTGGGCAAGAGTGACCATAATATGGTTGAGTTCTTCATTAGGATGGAGAGTGACATTGTTAATTCAGAAACAATGGTTCTGAACTTAAAGAAAGGTAACTTTGAGGGTATAAGACGTGAATTGGCCAAAATTGACTGGCAATTAATTCTAAAAGGGTTGACGGTGGATATGCAATGGAAGACATTTAAAGACTGCATGGATGAACTACAAAAATTGTTCATCCCAGTTTGGCAAAAGAATAAATCAGGGAAGGTAGTGCATCCGTGGATAACAAGGGAAATCAGGGATAGTATCAAAGCGAAGGATGATGCGTACAAATTAGCCAGAAAAAGCAGCATACCGGAGGACTGGGAGAAATTCAGAGACCAACAGAGGAGGACAAAGGGCTTAATTAGGAAAGGAAAAATAGATTATGAAAGAAAACTGGCAGGGAACATAAAAACTGACTGCAAAAGTTTTTATAGATATGTGAAAAGAAAGAGATTAGTTAAAACAAATGTAGGTCCCTTGCAGTCAGAAACGGGTGAGTTGATCATGGGGAACAAGGATATGGCGGACCAATTGAATAACTACTTTGGTTCCGTCTTCACTAAGGAAGACATAAATAATCTGCCGGAAATAGCAGGGGACCGCGGGTCAAAGGAGTTGGAGGAATTGAGTGAAATCCAGGTTAGCCGGGAAGTGGTGTTGGGTAAATTAAATGGATTAAAGGCCGATAAATCCCCAGGGCCAGATAGGCTGCATCCCAGAGTACTTAAGGAAGTAGCTCCAGAAATAGTGGATGCATTAGTAATAATCTTTCAAAACTCTTTAGATTCTGGAGTAGTTCCTGAGGATTGGCGGGTAGCAAACGTAACCCCACTTTTTAAGAAGGGAGGGAGAGAGAAAACGGGGAATTACAGACCAGTTAGTCTAACATCGGTAGTGGGGAAATTGCTAGAGTCAGTTATTAAAGATGGGATAGCAGCACATTTGGAAAGTGGTGAAATCATTGGACAAAGTCAGCATGGATTTACAAAAGGTAAATCATGTCTGACGAATCTTATAGAATTTTTCGAGGATGTAACTAGTAGCGTGGATAGGGGAGAACCAGTGGATGTGGTGTATCTGGACTTCCAGAAGGCTTTCGACAAGGTCCCACATAAGAGATTAGTTTACAAACTTAAAGCACACGGCATTGGGGGTTCAGTATTGATGTGGATAGAGAACTGGCTGGCAAACAGGAAGCAAAGAGTAGGAGTAAACGGGTCCTTTTCATAATGGCAGGCAGTGACTAGTGGGGTACCGCAAGGCTCAGTGCTGGGACCCCAGCTATTTACAATATATATTAATGATCTGGATGAGGGAATTGAAGGCAATATCTCCAAGTTTGCGGATGACACTAAGCTGGGGGGCAGTGTTAGCTGTGAGGAGGATGCTAGGAGACTGCAAGGTGACTTGGATAGGCTGGGTGAGTGGGCAAATGTTTGGCAGATGCAGTATAATGTGGATAAATGTGAGGTTATCCATTTTGGTGGCAAAAACAGGAAAGCAGACTATTATCTAAATGGTGGCCGACTAGGAAAAGGGGAGATGCAGCGAGACCTGGGTGTCATGGTACACCAGTCATTGAAAGTGGGCATGCAGGTGCAGCAGGCAGTGAAGAAAGCGAATGGTATGTTAGCTTTCATAGCAAAAGGATTTGAGTATAGGAGCAGGGAGGTTCTACTGCAGTTGTACAGGGTCTTGGTGAGACCACACCTGGAGTATTGTGTACAGTTTTGGTCTCCAAATCTGAGGAAGGACATTATTGCCATAGAGGGAGTGCAGAGAAGGTTCACCCGACTGATTCCTGGGATGTCAGGACTGTCTTATGAAGAAAGACTGGATCGACTTGGTTTATACTCTCTAGAATTTAGGAGATTGAGAGGGGATCTTATAGAAACTTACAAAATTCTTAAGGGGTTGGACAGGCTAGATGCAGGAAGATTGCTCCCGATGTTGGGGAAGTCCAGGACAAGGGGTCACAGCTTAAGGATAAGGGGGAAATCCTTTAAAACCGAGATGAGAAGAACTTTTTTCACACAGAGAGTGGTGAATCTCTGGAACTCCCTGCCACAGAGGGTAGTCGAGGCCAGTTCATTGGCTATATTTAAGAGGGAGTTAGATGTGGCCCTTGTGGCTAAGGGGATCAGAGGGTATGGAGAGAAGGCAGGTACGGGATACTGAGTTGGATGATCAGCCATGATCATATTGAATGGCGGTGCAGGCTCGAAGGGCCGAATGGCCTACTCCTGCACCTAATTTCTATGTTTCTATGTTTCTATGAATCTGGAGATGTGTGTTTTCACATTTCTGTACCTTTTGCCCGATGGGAGAGGGGGGAAGAGGGAGTGGCCGGGGTGCGATGTCCTTCATTATGCTGCTGGCCTTGCCGGGAGAAGACAGGAACGGGGTACTGATTGTGGATGATCAGCCATGATCACATTGAATGGCGGTGCAGGCTCGAAGGGCCGAATGGCCAACTCCTGCACCTATTGTCTATTGTCTATTGTTTGGATGATGCTATACCTCAATTATTACACTTAAGGTTTACCTGCAAAATGGCTTTAAATGGCTATAATGTAGACCAAGGTCGCTGTAACCTCCTGAAATGTGACTAATTTTCATCACAACACTGCTATCAAAATGAAGAAAAATAATACAATGTTAAAGCACGAATCTTGCTATAAAATGTCCATAAAATGAGTCACTTTCTGCAGTCACTGCGATTTTAATTGTATGTAAATTCTGATTGCTTTGCTCATTTGCAGAGTCCTGGGAACAATTGCATCTCATGGGCATGACAAGGAAATAATGATGAAGCGGAATGGCTGCATTCGCTGTAGATTGGAGGGGGGGGGGGACAAATTGGATGCATAAGCAATAATGGACAAGTGGGACTCTGGAGGTTAGTGTAGGAAGGAACTGCCGATGCTGGTTTATATCAAAGATAGACACAAAAAACTGGAGTAACTCAGCGGGACAGGCAGCACCTCTGGAGAGAAGGAATGGGTGACGATTCGGGTCGAGACCCTTCTTCAGCCTGAAGGACACGGGAAAGAGAAACGAGAGATATAGAGGATGAAGTGGAGAGATAAAGAGCAATGAATGAAAGATATGGAAAAACATAATGATGAAGGGCTTGTTTCCACGCTGTACCTCTAAGGTCTAAAACTGATTTGAGGCGTTGTATTTGGACTCCGACTGATAATGCGTACATTCATGCATTCCGTTGGAGTGCTGAGATGAATGCAAGAGTCAATATTTACAGCACGGCTAGAAGGCAGGTTGGACTATTGGACATATTAAGTGTTCCTTACAGAGGTAGCTTGTTGGGTTATCAAATGAGCAGAGCTGTATTCTGGTCTGAACTACAGAAACATGGAACACTTCCAACGTAATCAGGAGATCTAGGTTGGAGATAGGAGCAGCAGGCTGTTAAACCTCTTGCGTTTGGTCTATATATTCATGCTTTAGTGAAACAGGCCCTTCGGCCCACTGAGTCCATGTCGAAAATTGATCACCCGTAAAATCGATTAGTCCTATGTTATTGCAGTTTCACATCCCACACATTGGGGGTAATTTACCCAAGCCAATTAACCTACAAACCTGTGCATCTTTAGAGTGTGGGAGGAAACCGGAGCACCCGGAGAAAACCCACGCAGGTCACAGGAAGAAAGTGCAAACTCCGTACAGTCAGCACCCGTAGTCAGGATCGAACCCGGGTCACTGGCGCTGTGAGGCAGCAACTCTACCGCTGCACCACCGTGCCAACCTGCTGACTTCTCTCTACATCATGGATTCAATGGCACTTTTTAATCTGTTCCCCACATTCCCGGAGTTCCCCATCATCCAAAACACGATCATGGCCTCGGATATATTCAATAACTCAGCCTTTCCAGGGGGACAAAGAGTGAGAGATTTTCAATTCTTTGGGAAGGGCGCAGCGGTGGAGTTGCTGCCTCACAGCGCCGGAGACCCGGGTTCCCTCCTGACCGCGGGTGCTGTCTGTACGGAGTTGGTACTTTCTCCCCGTGACCCACGTGGGTCTTCTCAGGGATCTCCGGATTCCTCCGATACTCTGAATTTTTCACCCACGCCCCAAAACCCCCACACTTGGATAGACTCGGCTTGTACTCGCTAGAATTTAGAAGATTGAGGGGGGATCTTATAGAAACTTACAACATTCTTAAGGGGTTGGACAGACTAGATGCAGGAAGATTGTTCCCGATGTTGGGGAGGTCCAGAATAAGGGGGTCACAGTTTAAGGATAAGGGGGAATTCCTTTAGGACCGAGATGAGAAAAACATTTTTCACACAGAGAGTGGTGAATCTCTGGAATTCTCTACCACAGAAGGTAGTTGAGGCCACAGTTCATTGGCTATATTTAAGAGGGAGTTAGATGTGGCCCTTGTGGCGAAAGGGATCTGGGGGTATGGAGAGAAGGCAGATACAGGATACTGAATTGAATGATCAGCCATGATCATATTGAATGGCGGTGCAGGCTCGAAGGGCCGAATGGCCTACTCCTGCACCTATTTTTTTGTAATTGTAAATTGTCCCTAGTGTGTGTAGGATAATGCAAGTGTGCGGGGATCGCTGGTCGGTGCGGACCCGGTGGACCGAAGGGCCTGCTCCTGCGCAGTATCTCTAAACTAAACTAAACTAAACTAAATATTTCCTCATTATTTTGATCAACAGAAAATATTCCACTCTGAGTTATCCATTTGTTCTAAAACTCTGGTACTATTTTAATTCACACAATGTAAAAACAAGCACGCATTAAAGAACTCGTCTCAAATAATTACAACCCAAATGACCAAGAGCCAGGGTAGGAGGTACAGTGAGAGATAGCAGTCTTCTTAACCATCAACCATCAAGATAGATAGTGTAATACAGTATTTGCACCCGCTGTGTAAAATGAAGTTTCAAGGTCCATGTTAAGGTTACACAATTAGATTATTAATCAGACTTGATGGACTTTTTAAAACTAATACATCTTGGAAAAGAAAGCGTATTATTTCAAGTTGCTGGGATTACTTCTCATGTTGTTTGAATTATGAGCGACTTTGAACACCAGAGCCACCTTGCATGGTTAAGACATGACAAGCTTACTGATAACATCTGACCCATCACTTCATTTTATTAAGCTACCTCTTTTACATAGACATAGAAACATAGAAAACAGGTGCAGGAGTAGGCCATTCGGCCCTTCGAGCCAGCACCGCTATTCAATATGATCATAGCTGATCATCCAACTCAGTATCCTGTACCTGCCTTCTCTCCATACCCCCAATCCCTTTAGCCACAAGGGACACATCTAACTCCCTCGTAACTATAGCCAATGAACTGGCCACTGTTTTGCACTAGTGATACGGTGTATTTACACAGGCCCTTCGGCCCCACTTGCACAAACCGAGACACCATCACCATCTAATGTAGATTGTCTACATCAGGGGTTCCCATCCTTTTACGTCCCGTTTACCCCTGGCAACTTTAATAGCACATAACAATGTTATTTCACTTATTAATGAACAACTAATGATGAACAGTATACCAGAACCAAACACAGTCAGTCAATGAGAAAAAAATATGTACAAATCCAGAATCAACAAATGTACCCCCTGGGTCGGCTAAATTTACTCCAGGTTGGGAACCCTTGGTCTACACCATTGACATTAATCCTGCCTGCCTGCCTGCCTTTGGCCCATATCACTCTAAACCTGTCCTATCCATGCACCTGTCTAAATGTTTCTTGAACGTTGCCATATTCCCTGTCTCAACTTTCTCCTCTGGCAGCCAGTTCCATACACCCACCACTTTTTGTGCGAAAAAGTTACCCCTCAGGTTCCCATTGAATCTCCCCCCTCCACCTCACCCTAAACCTATGTCCTCTGATTCTCGATTTCCTTACTACTTTCCCTACCCTCATCCTCCTGCGCTCCAAGGAATAGAGTCCCAGCCTACTCAACCTCTCCCTATAGCTCACACCCTCTGGTCCTGGCAACATCCTCATAAATCTTATCTGAAACCTTTCCAACCTTGACAACATCATCCCTACACCATGGTGCCCAGAACTGAACACAATGCTCTAAATGCGGCCTCACCAACGTCTTAACTGCAACATGACCTCCCAACTTCTATACTCAACGTGTAGGAAGGAACTGCAGATGCTGGTTTAATCTGAAGGTAGACACACAAAATGCTGGAGTAACTCAGCGGGACAGGCAGCATCTCGGGGGAGAAGGAATGGGTGACGTTTCGGGTCGAGACCCTTCTTCAGACACCCGTTCAGATCTGCTGGCTTCAAGCATCTGCATGAAAGAAACTTCTGGATTCTGAAATCTTAAGAAATATGGGATTGGAGGAGGAAAGCGAGACAGAGGTGAAAGTTGTGTGCTGGCACTTTCTTGTTTGTGGGAAAAGCCCTGACGTTGACTAAGTTGCTGCTTGGCTGCTGATACACTGATGTGCTGTGCAAACATTTTCTAATTGTTCTGAAACTAATTGAAAGCTGAGAGCCAATTAATATATCATCCCACATCCTCCATTTACAGCACAGCATGTGGTAAATGCTCCAGAATGACTGAACAATCTATTTGCCATTGATCCACACATTATTTAGACATGGTGATATTAAAACTGCCCGACAATTAAGTAATCTCGCAAGTCACTATCATTTTGTGCCTTTACTCTTGTAGTGGTATATTTGGAGATGTGTGGAAAGGGACTGCAAGGCAAGGCAATTTGTATAGCACCTTTCAACAACAAGGTAATTCAAAGTGCTTTACATAAAACATTATAAGCATTGGAAAGAAACACATATGAAATGACATTTAGATGTAAAACGATTATTAGATTATTCTGATACAATAATTACAAAATTAAAAGCAATCAAATAAAATATTTAAAATAGAATAAAACCAGGAATAGAAGTTACAGTGCAATATAGGTAATTAATAAATTGTATTGTTTACTGAAAGGCAGCGGCAAACAGAAAAGTCTTCAGTCTAGATTTAAAAGAGCTGAGAGTTGCAGCAGACCTGCAGTTTTCTGGGAGTTTGTTCCAGATATGTGGTGCATAAAAACTAAATGCTGCCTCTCCATGTTTAGTTCTGACTCTGGGGGCACAGAGCAGACCTGTCCCAGACGATCTGAGAGGTCTGGGTGGTTCGTAGCTAAGCAGAAGATCAGAAATGTATTTTGCCCCTAAACCATTCAGTGCTTTGTAAGCCAACAGTAGTATTTTGAAATCAATTCTTTGACAGACAGGAAGCCAGTGTAAAGACCTCGGAACTGGAGTAATGTGATCTACTTTTTTGGTCTTAGTGAGGACTCGAGCAGCAGCGTTCTGAATTAACTGCAGCTGTCTGATCGACTTTTTAGGGAGACCTGTAAAGACACTGTTACAGTAGTCGAGCCTGCTGAAGATAAATGCATGGACAAGTTTTTCCAAATCCTGCTGAGACATGTCCTTTAATCCTTGATATATTCTTTAGGTGATAGTAGGCTGACTTTATGACTGTTGAAGTTCAGGTCTGAGTCCATGACTACTCCTAAGTTTCTGGCTTGGTTTGTTGTGTTTAGCATTACCATTTGAAGCTGGGTGCTAACTTTTAATCGTTCTTCCTTGGCTCCAAAAACAATTATTTCAGTTTTTTCTTTGTTTAATTGGAGAAAATTCTGGTTCATCCAATCGTTGATTTGCTCAATGCATCTACTCAGTGCTTGTATTGGACTATAGTCTCCTGGTGATATTGTTATGTAGATTTGTGTGTCGTTTGAGTAACTATGGTAACATATTTTGATGTTTTTCATGATCTGAGCCAGTGGAAGCATGTAGATGTTAAACAGAAGAGGCCCCAGAATGGAGCCCTGGGGAACTCCACATGTAATTTTTGCATGCTCAGATGTGTAATTACCTATAGACACAAAGTAGTCCCTGTCCTTCAAGTAGGATTCAAACCATTTTAATGCTGTGCCCGAAAGTCCCACCCAGTTTTCCAGACGGTCTAGTAATATGTTGTGATCGACTGTGTCGAATGCAGCACTGAGATCTAGTAATACTAAGACTGAAATGTTGCCATTGTCTGTGTTTAAGTGAATGTCATTGAAGACCTTCACAAGGGCCATCTCGGTGCAGATGCCGGTTTACACCGAGGATAGACACAAAATGCTGGAGTAATATCAGCGGGACAGGCAGCATCTCTGGAGAGAAGGAATGGGTGACGCTTCGGGTCGAGGCCCTCCTTCAGACTCATTTTGGAGCATATTTGGAGATTTCTGGTTCCATGTCAAGAGGGAGGGGTACGTGCCTGCCCCTTTTCCGGGGTTTCGTGGTGTTGGAGGGACTACGCCCTGTCCACGGGCTCCCTGGGGGTTTCTGGGACCGCTGGGCACCGCGGGGGGTTGAATGCATCATTGACAAGGATTGTAACATAGTTGTACAGCAGTTTATTGAGTATATTTGTTTGTCTGGTATTATGGTTGTGAGTTCTGTTTTCTTTTATTGTATTGTAAATATTATTTTTAATAATTGAGTAAAATTTTGATGATAAAAAAAAAGACTGAGGAGTGTTTTATACGCCAGGTAGAGTTGCTGCCTCACAGCGCCAAAGACCCGGGTTCGATCCTGACTACGGGCGCTGCCTCTACGGAGTTTTACGTTCACCCTGTGACCTGCGTGGATTATCCCCGGGTGCCCCGGTTTCCTCCCACACTCCAAAGACGTGCAGGTTTGTAGGTTAATTGTATTGGTATAATTGGCATAATTGGTATAATTGTAAATTGTGTAGGGTAGTGTTAGTGCAACTGGACTGCTGATGCACCTTGCACAAATGTTTAATGATGAAACCAAAATGTTTAAAGTTCATTGAACTGTCCTGTATGGTTTTAGACAGTAGACATTAGACAACGGGTGCAGGAGTAGGCCATTCATCCAGTGAATTGGCCTCCACTGTCTTCTGCGGCAGAGAATTCCACAGGTTCAAAACTCACCGACATTTTTGGCACCATTTATTCAAAGTCACTGGAATTTTGAATGATGAGAGGAGATCACTGGTCGGTGTGGACTCAGTGAGCGCGCTCTAACTCGACTGTGAAGCGTTTTGAGTCACTCGGAGGGTATCATAGGGTTTTCCTTCTTCAGGTAAAGCTGTGAATTCAGTTCCTTGACAGGTGTGTAAGAGGGAACTGCAGATGTGTAGGAAAGAACTGCAGATGCTGGTTTACACTGAAGATAGACACAGAATGTTGGTGTAACTCTGCAGGCCAGGCAGCATCTCTGGAGAAAAGGAACAGGTGATGTTTCGTGTCGAGACCCTTCCTCAGACAGGGACTATCGCACATTTAAAAAGCAATTAGTCAGGTACATGGATAGGACAGGTTTAGAGGGATATGGGCCAAATGCAGGCAAGTGGGACTACTGTAGATGGGACATGTTGGTCAGTGTGTGTAACTTGGGGCGCATGTTCTGCTTCCACACTCTGTTATTCTAAGGGTCTCGAGTCACATATAAGATTGTTAAGGGTTTGGACACGCTAGAGGCAGGAAACATGTTCCCGATGTTGGGGGAGTCCAGAACCAGGGGGCCACAGTTTAAGAATAAGTAGTAAGCCATTTAGAACAGAGACGAGGAAACACTTTTTCTCACATATAGCGGAGAGTCTGTGGAATTCTCTGTCTCAGAGGGCGGTGGAGGCAGGTTCTCTGGATGCTTTCAAGAGAGAGCTGGATAGGGCTCTTAAATATAGTGGGGTCAGGGGATATGGGGAGAAGGCAGGAACGTGGTACTGATTGGGGATGATCAGCCATGATCACATTGAATGGCGGTGCTGGCTGGAAGGGCCAAATGGCCTACTCCTGCACCTATTGCCTATTGTCTATTGTCACCTGTTCCTTTTCTCCAGAGATGCTGCCTGGCCCACTGAGTTTACTCCAGCATTTTGCGTCTATCTTCCTTGATGGTCGGGTTTGTTGTTCCTCTCCACAACGTGTTAAACGAGACCGAACATCAACACAATCATATTTCCCCTTCCCACCTCATCGATCACAGGGATGCTGTGTTGCTGAAATTGATGTCGGAGCTAAAAGCCATCTAAACGTTTTGTGGAAGTGGTTACTCTTCATTAAGCCATCTCAGTGAGCGAGCGGTGGCTGGTGATTTCTCCATGGCCAGACCTTACAGTATGTCAACGTTGAACACTCTCTGGTGACTCATGGGGGGATGGAATAAAATCTAATTTATCCCAACATTGTCTCCCAACCTCTCATAGATTGTCTTCAATCTGTCTCAATGGACTGCTGCACGACAGTGGCTCTCCCAAAGAGAAACCCATTGACCACATTCAGTGCCTGGACGTCAGATATCCATCACTCGAACCTGAAACCCTCATTATTATGTGTAGGAAGGAACTGCAGATGCTGGTTTAGACCGAGGAACAGAACAATTTACTTGCCATTGATCCACACCATTTAGACGTGGTGATATTAAAACTGCCAGACAATTAGACAATAGACAATACATAATAGGTGCAGGAGTAGGCCATTCGGCCCTTCGAGCCTGCACCGCCATTCAATGTGATCATGGCTGATCATCCCCAATCAGTACCCCGTTCCTGCCTTCTCCCCATATCCCCATACTCCACAAATTAAGTGCTGGATGTCGCAAGTCCATATCATTTTGTCTTTACTCTACAAGTGGTATATTTGGAGATGTGTGGAAAAGAACTGCAGGTGCTGGTCTCAGTCGAGGATAGACACAAAATGCTGGGGTAACTCAGCGAGACAGGCAACATCTCTGAAGAGAAGGAATGGGTGACGTTTCGGGTCGAGACCCTTCCTCATACAGCTTTGTGCCCAACTACCCAACTAACGTCACCCTCACCATTGTGATGGATATTCATCCTGCTTACTAGTCTCAACCTGAATATGTGATTCAGGCCCATAAACAGCACCGTTAATAGACCAATACAGAAACTGCAGCCTCTTATAAAGCATTGTCAAACCTTGGATTTAACATCAGTCCAAGGCAGCATTGTCTTCACACCTTCAATGGTTCAATGGTACTTTTTTACAAGATTCCTTTTTTACAAGGTATGCAAAGAGTCGCTATATATAGGGCAGCGACTGAGTTACAGAGTGTCCAATGTCAACCCCAATGATCCCCCTTTGTTCTCCCAGTGCCCTCACCCCACCCAGTCACTCTTTCTTCTCGACGGCCCCCACCCCCAAGCTGGGTCCCTCTATGTTCTTGGCTCCCCCTCTCTCTGCCCCCCCCCCCCCCCATGCCAGGTTCTCTTTGTTCCCAGCTCTCCCCCCCCCTCACCCCGGGTCCCTCCGTTCCCTCAGTGGGCCCCCCTTGTGCCTTTGTCACTCATAGAGACTGTGAACCTTAAATGAATCTCTGAAAGATTTTACCAATGAATAACAATGTACTGAGCCCAGCAACACTGGTGAATCTGAGGACATTAGCGTGGGCGTGGACATGAGGACAGGGGCGACACGGTGGCACAGCGGTAGAGTCGCAGCATCACAGCGCCAAGGACCCGAGTTCGATCCTGACCACGGGTGCTGTCAGCACAGAGTTTGTACGTTCTTCCCACAACCTGCGTGGGTTTTCCCCGAGACGTCCAGTTTCCTCCCACACTCCAAAGACATACGGGTTTGGAGGTTAATTGTCTTGGTATAATTATAAATTGTCCCTAGTGTGTGTGTGGGATAGTGTTAGCGCAACTGGACTGTTGATGTACATTGCACAAATGCTTAAATCGAATGGACAGGCAGCATCTCTGGAGAGAAGGAATGAGTGATGTTTCGTGTTGAGACCCTTCTTCAGTTCTTTTCTGCACAAATACTTAATGATGGAACCAAAATATTTAAAGCCCATTGAACTGGTTCCAACCAAACGTCAACTGGCTTTGCATTAACAAAAGATGAGGATGAATATAAAAATAGAAGGCTCACTATAACACACTCTTGTATAAAATGACACACATTTTGGAGCGAAATCTTTGAAATGTTCACAAAATTACTTAAGATAAAACTTGATCCTAACACTGAATTGATTATATTTGGATTACTGGAAGACGAGAATAAATTGAATATGTTTCAAAAATCATTCCTTAATTATGGTTTAATAACGGCAAAAAAAACTTATACTGACATTTTGGAAAAATACATCGATACCAACGCTTAAAATGTGGATTTCAAACATGTCGGAAACCCTACATCTTGAAGAAATACAATTCCTCCTAACAGACAAAGTAGATCAATTCCAAAGGATTTGGTCTCCATTTGTCGACTTCTTAGAAGCATATGGTGCAACACAAACGTAGATACGATCTGTTTCAGGACTGGGTGGATGGTGGACAAGAATAACAAATAGCTATCTCCCCTTGATTCTTCTGCCTTCTACCTCTGATTCTTTTCTCTTCATTTTCTTTATTTTCTCATCTTCCTTATCTCTTTTTCTGTCTCCTTTTTATTGTTAAAATAAAAATAACAAGAAGCTGTACATGAGTTGTAACATGCCAATATATACTAGGTACCTAAGGTATCATATTATTGTACTTACTTCTAATAAAAAAATAAAAATAAAAATAGAAGGCTCAATGTGGACCAGTTATGATGCTCATTGTACAAGGGTACTGGGATGCATAAAGTCCATACAAATATTTCAAGACATCGGGTCAACTTTGCAACCAATGAAGGCGGATGAAAGATGTGTGCGGGGACCGCTGGTCGGCACAGACTCGGTGGGCCGAAGGGCCTGTTTCCTCACTGTATCTCCAAACCAAAACATTAACACATCGCAGGGGACCTTGGCCTTTTTCTTTGTAACAACCGCACTGTGTCAGGGGACAGCTGTTTATCATTTTTGTGTATTTGCCTGTGGTTACAGGAGTTAACCTTTAAAAACATTTTTGGTTCAATGTGTATTTTGAAAAATGCCATCTGAACAAATCAGTGCAAATCTAATGTCAAAAGAATTATTTGTTAATAAGTATTTTCAAATGCGTATTAAACCAGATTTATATGAAAGTAAGAGCATGTCCTGTTGAAAGCTGTGGAGGTAATTCAATCTCATAAAGATTAGGAAAATATTCTACTCAATTCTGCCTTGACCTTGGTAACCCGCGTCTTAATTGGTTGTCAATTCAGTTAGCGTCATTTAGCCATCTACCTGTTCTCCCAGTTGCCAAACACTTTAATTCTCCTGTTTAAGAAGGAACTGCAGATGCTGGAAAATCGAAGGTAGACAAAAGTGTTGGAGAAACTCAGCGGGTGCAGCAGCATCTATGGAGCGAAGGAAATAGGCAACGTTTTGGGCCGAAACCCTTCGGGTTTCGACCCGAAACGTTGCCTATTTCCTTTGGGTTACGTCCCGAAACGTTGCCTATTTCCTTCGCTCCATAGATGCTGCTGCACCCGCTGAGTTTCTCCAGCACTTTTGTCTACTTTAATTCTCCTTCCCATTCTCACTCTGACCTTTCTGTCCTGGGCCTCCTCCACTGTCGGAGTGAGGCCCAGCGCAAATTGGAGGAACAGCACCTCATATTTCGCCTGGGCAGCTTACACCCCAGCGGTGTGGAATTCATTCCTCTAGCTTCGTAACCCCTGCATTCCCTCTCTCTCCATCCCTCCCCCACCCAAGTCACACCAGGTTCCTGTTCTCACCCAGCAAGCAGCTAACAATGGCCTGTTCCCTTCATCATTATTACCTTTTTTGCATATCTCTCATTCATTTGTTCAATATCTCTCGGTTCCCTCTCCTCTGACTCTCAGTCTGAAGAAGGGTCTCGACCCGTAACATCTCCTATTCCTTCTCTCCAGAGATACTGCCTGACCCGTTGAGTCACTCCAACTTTTTGTGTCTATCTCTGAAAATTCATTCTTACCACATTGGGAATTAAATCTAGCCTGAAACAAAAGTGGATTCCACAACGATAATATTTTATATTGTTCTTTGTTATTACAGAGATGTTTAGAGATACAGCGTGGAAACAGGCCCTTCGTCCCACGGAGTCTGTGCCGACCCATCCACACTAGTTCGAGTCATCACTGTCTATATCTCTCGTTTTCCATCTCCCCCGACTCTCATTCTGAAGAAGGGTCTCGACCCGAATCGTCACCCATTCCTTCTCTCCAGAGATGCTGCCTGTCCCGCTGAGTTAATCCAGCATTTTGTGTCTATCTTCAGCTTAAACCAGCACCTGTCATTTCTTCCTACGCATCATAGTGTCACTTGGTGCAGGTTGTCATTAGAGGTTACAGCTACATTGGCTTTGATAGAAGGATGTTTTACAAACCTGTCATCAATGATATATAACAGTTTATCCAGCGACATACAACATTCATTTGAATAACAAAGGCTATGTTGATATAATTATCTTTAATTTCTTTACTTGCTCATCAAGTATCTTGTATGGAATCCTTACCGATGGACTGATTAAAATTCCTGCACAGTCGTCTGATGATAATTGTGGCAATATCAGTGTAATCGAGGATAACGGTACTCATGTATGTAGGGACGACAGATGGCACAATGGGCTAAGTGTCCGGCTGGCAACCGGAAGGTAGCCGGTTCGAATCCCGCTTGGAGTGCATACTGTCGTTGTGTCCTTGGGCAAGACACTTCACCCACCTTTGCCTGTGTGTGAATGTGTGTGAGTGATTGGTGGTGGTCAGAGGGGCCGTAGGCGCAGATTGGCAGCCACGCTTCCGTCAGTCTGCCCCAGGGCAGCTGTGGCTACAGAAGTAGCTTACCACCACCGAGTGTGACAGAGGAGTGAATGAATAATGCGATGTAAAGCGCCTTGAGTATTAGAAAGGCGCTATATAAATCCCATCCATTATTATTATTATTATGTATGTAGGTTTTTAGTTTTGTGATACAGCGTGGAAACAGGCCCTTCGGCCCACTGAGCCCATGCCGACCCGCGATCCCAGCACCTATTGTCTATTGTCTATTGTCTATTGCTCCCTCACCTAGAACCCACCCCGCCTGCCCCCTCTTGCTTCCGATAGCTCTATTGTGGGACTATCTAATTTAGCCCCACTGATCCTGATAGCTACTTTGTAATTCCATCAAGATAGGAGGATATAACCAATCGTCTGGAATTGATTCTTGTCCAGCAGCCGGTTTGTGTTGTAGCTGCAGAGGATTGGAGGAGCATCTGATGCCGATGAAGGGGATTTCATTATCCTGGATGGCAAGTGGTGCTCGAGTGTTATTGGATCCGCGCTCATTACGATAAGTGAAGTGGCTGCGGAACTGCCAACAATGTTTGACCCTGGAACGCTCAGAATCAATGACATAACTCCACTGTTTGCAGAGAATCTCATTCAGACTTGCCTTTATCATGGCCTGTAAATGAAAGAGAATCTCTCTTCACTTCCTCCAACCTCATCTACTGCATCTACTTGAGTAATATCAGCGGAAAAGCAGCATCTCTGGAGAGAAGGAATGGGTGACGTTTCAGGTTGAGACCCTTCCTCAGACTGTATCCACTGTTCAAGGTGTGGACCCCTATATATATCGGCGAGACCAAACTCAGGGCTCGGCCATCGTTTAGCTCAACACCTCAGCACAGACCGCCTAAACCTACCCAATCTTCCGGTGGCGAAACACTTTAACCCCCCCCCCCCCCCCCCCCCCCCCCCCATTCCCACACTGACCTTTCCGTCCTGGGCCCCCTCCACTGTCAGAGTGAGGCCCAGCCCAAATTGGAGGAACAGCACCTCATATTTTGCTTGGGTGTGTGTGTGAGTGTGTTTGTGAGTGTGTGTGTGAGTGTGCATGTGGGTGTGGGTGTGAGTGAGTGTGTGTGAGTGTGTGTGTGAGTGTGTTTGTGAGTGTGTGGGAGCGTGTGTGTGAGTGTGTGTGTGAGTGTGCGTGTGGGTGTGTGTGTGAGTGAGTGTGTGTGAGTGTGTGTGTGAGTGTGTTTGTGAGTGTGTGTGAGTGTGTGTGTGAGTGTGTGCGAGTGTATGTTTACGGCCCACAAAAAGTGTTTGACCGGGTTTTGGTCACCCTGTCACAGAAAATATGTTGCCAATTTGGAAAGGACCCAGAGAAGATTTACGAGGATGTTGCCAGAACTGGAGGTTCTGAGCTGCAGGGAGAGGTTGAGCAGGCTAGGACTATTTCTTGGAGCGCAGGAGGCTGAGGGGTGATCTTATAGAGGTGTAAAAATTAATGAGAGGAATAGATTGGGTAGATGCACAGAGCCTCTTGCCCAGAGCAGGAGAATCAAAAAAGAGGAAATAGGTTTAAGGTGAGGTGGGGGAAGATTTAATTGGAACCTGGGGGGTAACTCGTTGAGAAATAGGGCGGTAGGTTTAGGGAAAAAGCTGCTGGATGAAGTAGTTGAGGCAGGGAACATCACAACGTATAAGAACACATTTGGACAAGTACGTGGACAGGACAGGTTTAGAGGGATACAGGCCAAATACAGGTAGGTGGGTCTAGTGCAGATGGAGCATGTTGGCCAATGTGGGCAAGTTGGGACAATTTACAATAATACCTAGCCACTTAGCCTACAAACCTGCACGTCTTTGGAGTGTGGGAGGAAACCGGAGATCACGGAGAAAACCCAAACAGGTCACGGGGAGAACGTACAGACTCCGTACAGACAGCACCCGTAGTCAGGATCGAACCCGGGTCTCTGGCGTTGTGAGGCAGCAACTCTACCGTTGCGCCACCATGCCACCCTGCCCTGGACATTTATTGCATGAAGGCGCATTGCTGGTGTTGTTATATCCTTTCAATATTCCTTAAAATAAACAGGGGACCAGTTGTCGTTCAACAAATGTCACCCATCTACGATCAGTCAATTTCCCAAAGGTTAGCAATCAAAATCTGGGCATTCTTGTTGAATATTCAGTGACACACATGCTTGCACATTGCCTTTAGCTCTTGAGTCTCTGCAAGAGCTTGTGGCATAATTTACACACTGTGGCCATAGTTGGATTTAAAAGAGCACTGGCCTTGTTGAACAAACTGTTGGGCAGAAGAAAAGACACATCTCTCTCTAAACCTATCCATTCCATGTAACAGTCTAAAGTAGACAAAAGTGAAGGGATAGATTGGCACAGCACGAGGACCCAGCTGAAACTTGAACTCAGGAACAGATGAAAAACTATACTCTATACTTTATAACCTACGAACCTATCTCCATTGATGTATTACAGGTAACCCATTCCACCTCCCTTGTTTTTCTGTTGTGTTGTTTCTTGTTTTTTTTTTTTGTGTTTTTTTTTGCTTTCTTTTTTATTTTGTAACTTTCTACCCTCTCTTTTTCTCGCTTTCTATAAAAAATAAAAATACTAGAAGCAGAAGTAATTGATAATGGAAAATTTTAATAATGTATGACTGATGTATATGAAAAGTTTTTTTTTTAACTATAATATGTAACTACATTTTATAATATGTCTACTTCTAATAAATAAATTTAAAAAAAAATAAAAAAATAAAGTAGACAAAAGTGCTGGAGAAACTCAGCGGGTGAGGCAGCATCTATGGAACGAAGGAATAGGTGACATTTCGGGTCGAGACCCTTCTTCAGTCTGAAGAAGGGTCTCGACCCAAAACGTCACCTATTCCTTCGCCCCACACTGACCTTTCTGTCCTGGGCCTCCTCCATTGTCAGATTGAGGCGAAACACAAATTGGAGGAACATCATCTCTTATTTCGCTTGGCTAGCATACACCCCAGTGCAATGAATTTTGATTGCTCTAACTTCAAGTAACCCCGGCATTCCTTCTCTCTCTATCTCTCCCCACCCAAGAATCAGAATCAGAATGCTTTATTGTCATTGTATGTGTCACATAATAATAATAATAATAATAATAATAATAATAATAATAATAATAATAATAATAATAATAATAATAATAATAATAATAATAATAATAATAATAATAATAATAAACTTTATTTATAAAGCGCTTTAAACAACTGCAGTTGCCACAAAGTGCTGTACATGAGAACTCATGGACAAAAAGTTATTACAAACCATTAAAAACCGTAAAACGAAGGACTAAAAAACAGTAAAAATTAAAAGACATTAAAAGCACTAAGAACAGGAGCAATGTCTCAGCCAGTGTCGAAAGCCAGAGAATAAAAATGAGTTTTTAGGGAGGATTTGAAGATGGACAGTGAGGGGGCCTGTCTGATGTGCAACGGCAAGGTGTTCCAAAGTGCCGGAGCAGCAACAGAAAAGGCTCTATCCCCTCTGAGCTTCCGCTTAGACCGTGGTACCTCAAGGAGCAGCTGATCAGCTGACCTGAGGCACCGGGCAGGAGCATATAGGTGGAGCAGCTCAGAGAGGTAAGGCGGGGCGAGCCCATTCAACGATTTGAAAACAAATAAAAGAATTTTAAAATGAACTCGAAAGTGCACTGGGAGCCAGTGAAGGGAGGCCAAAATTGGCGTAATGTGCTCCCTCTTTCGAGTTCCGGTCAAAAGGCGAGCGGCAGCATTTTTAACCAGCTGGAGACGAGCCAATGAAGCTCGTGCGACTCCAGAGTAGAGTGCGTTACAGTAATCCAGCCTAGATGTAATAAAGGCATGGATTACTGTTTCAACATACAACGAGATTACTGTGTCTCTCCATTTAAAAGAACTTCAAACATTCACATACATACTTTTTACACTCCCTCCCTCCCCAAACCCACCCATGGATTCACATTTACATAAATTAACTGTCTCCCACCCCCCCTCCTTCCCCATAACCTGCTCCCGAGACAGAGTTCAGTTCCAAGATTGCTGATGGGTAAAAGCAGTTCTTGAGTCTGGCAGCGCGTGACTTTAGCGACCTGTACCTTTTTCCTGAGGGCAGCAGTGTGAAAAGGCGGTGACAAGGATGTGTATTGTCTTTCACGATATTACAGGTCCTGCTGCGGCATCTGGAGTGGTAAATGTCCTCCAGAGGACAAGACACACCAGTTTCTAGTTCTCATCTAGCAAACATCTAACAACGACCTCTTTCCTTTGTCATCGATACTTTTTTGCATATCTTTCATTCATTGGCTCTATATCTCTCGACAAAAAGCAACGCCAACACATTCCCATCGCAACCACTGTTCCATTTTGTCCTTCTTTCTTCAATATTAAGCACTTTGGAAGATCAGTTCCCAGCCGTGGTTACCAGGCAACCATGTATCTGCAATAACTTAGATGGAACCAATTTATCTCCAGTTCTGGCACGAAGCCAACTGCCTTGTTGCAAATGCCACGCACATTCAGATGAAACTACCTGTAATCTGATTTTACCATCACACCATCATGAAGGCATTGAGTCCCACCGTAAATTGGAGGAGCAGCACCTCATATTTCGCTTGGGCAGTTTACACCCCAGCGGTATGAACATTGACTTCTCCAATTTCAGGTAGTCCCTGCTTTCTCCCTCTTTCCCCTCCCCTTCCCAGCTCTCCCACAGCCCACTGTCTCCGCCTCTTCCCTTCCTCTTCCCGTCCCCCCCCCCCCCTCCATCCCCTCATCAGTCTGAAGAAGGGTCTCGACACGAAATGTCACCCATTCCTTCGCTCCAGATGCTGCCTCACCCGCTGAGTTCCTCCAGCATTTTTGTCTACCTTCGATTGTTCCAGCATCTGCAGTTCCTTCTTCAACATGAAGGTATCAGTTGTCTTTCTCATACTGTTCAAAAGGGAACTGCAGATGCTGGAATATCGAAGGTACACAAAATTGCTGGAGGAACTCAGCGGGTGCAGCAGCATCTATGGAGCGAAGGAAATAGGCGACGTTTCGGGCCGAAACCCTTCTTCAGATCTTTCTCATACTGTTGTCCACTGCCACTCCTCCACATCACGCGCACACACAACACCACACTGATATAATCTTCCACATCTCTCCATATCCCTGGATATATCCAAAAGTCCCTTCACCGCCACCATTGTATTTCCATCATCAAGGCCAGCAGTGTGTTCCAGGCACTCACCAACCTCTGAGTAGCTGTGTACTCATCCTTTACATTTTATCTTCTAAAGTCCGACATCTCAGATTAAACTTCATCTGCCGTTTAAACTTTGGACCTCAGAGGCACAGTGCTCTTCAGCCCACCGAGTCCAGGCCGACCAGCGATCACTCCATTCACTAACACTATCCAACACACACTAGGGACAATTTATCATTTTACCAAAGCCAATTAACATTCAAACCTGCATATCTTTGGAGTGTGGGAGGAAACCGGAGCACCCGGAGAAAACCAATGTGGTCAAAGCGAGAACGTGCAAACTCCCCGCAGTCAGGAACGAACCTGGGACTCTGACCCTGTGTGGCAGCAGCTCTACCGCTGCACCACCATGCCGCCCCGTTTGTTCATCTAATCTCTATACTGCTCTGTGTGCAGGAAGGAACTGCAGATGCTGGTTTACAGTGGAGATAGGCACAAAGTGCTGGAGTAACTCAGCGGGACAGGCAGCTTCTCTGGGGAGAAGGAATGGGTGGCGTTTCAGGTCTGAAGAAGGGTCTCGACACGAAACGTCACCCATTCCTTCTCTCCAGAGATGCTGTCTGTCCCGCTGAGTTACTCCAACATTATACGTCTATCTCCTATATCAACATTCATGTGATTGCCCTAAGAGCTAGCATGGAACTAGTGGACAGAATAGCCTCGTTCTACATTGAAAAAACAAAATTAGAAATAATGTGTTTCTCTTGCAGTTTGTATTATTTCTTCTTTGCTTGATGAATCAACCTCTGGCTGTTACAAACTTTTCAGCAGAAGAGCTTAAGCAACTACTTCTCTTTCAACAGCCTAGTGAAGGTCATATTAATTGTTTCATTCCTCAGGGGACTTATTGCTGTGCTTGTTTACTTGGCTTGCTACTTACAGTACTTCTATCACTTCGATAGAAAACAGTACTGAGAGAGGAAAATCATAACCTTGCTTAATTCAGCAACACGGCACAATATCACAGAGACACGCTTCGTGAAATTGTAGAGAATTAAATGGCCAGTGGTTTATTATCTCTGATAACGTACTGATTATCGGACTGGAAATCAGAGGGTGTTATGATGATGTGCCATGAGCAAACACAAGAATAATGAACAGACACAGGCACTGAGAACTGGCTCAACGCTACACTACACTTTTTGTCACTGTACTGAAATAGAACTACTGCTCTAATAGCCCTGTCCCACGGTACGAGTTCATTCCAGGAGCTCTCCCGAGTTTAAAAAAAAATCAAACTCGTGGTAAGCACGGAGAATGAACGTAGCGGGTACGTCGGAGCTCGGGGACGTCTCTTAGCGGCTCGTAACGCTAACGGCAGGTACTCGGGAAGGCTCGCTAGCGGCAGGTAAACACGGGAAGACTCGTGAAGATTTTTCAACATGTTGAAAAATGTCCACGAGAGCCCCGAGTACCGACGAGCGGCCATTACCGTAAATCCCCGAGTTCGAATCAGGGCAAACTCGGGAGAGCTCTTGGAATGAACTCGTACCGTGGGACAGGGGTTTTAGATAGACACAAAATACTGGAGCAACTCAGTGGGACAAGCAGCATCTCTGGAGAGAAGGAATGAGTGAGGTTTCGGCTCGAGACACATCTTCAGGCTGAAAGTCACGGCACAGGGAAACGACACGTATAGACGGTGATGTAGAGGGATATAGAACACGTGACATGTGATGTAGAGGGATATAGAACACGTGACATGTGATGTAGAGGGATATAGAACACGTGACATGTGATGTAGAGGGATATAGAACACGTGACATGTGATGTAGAGGGATATAGAACACGTGACATGTGATGTAGAGAGATATAGAACACGTGACATGTGATGTAGAGGGATATAGAACACGTGACATGTGATGTAGAGGGATATAGAACACGTGACATGTGATGTAGAGAGATATAGAACACGTGACATGTGATGTAGAGGGATATAGAACACGTGACATGTGATGTAGAGATATAGAACACGTGACATGTGATGTAGAGGGATATAGAACACGTGACATGTGATGTAGAGATATAGAACACGTGACATGTGATGTAGAGATATAGAACACGTGACATGTGATGTAGAGAGATATAGAACACGTGACATGTGGTAGAGATATAGAACACGTGACATGTGATGTAGAGGGATATAGAACACGTGACATGTGATGTAGAGGGATATAGAACACGTGACATGTGATGTAGAGATATAGAACACGTGACATGTGATGTAGAGAGATATAAAACACGTGACATGTGATGTAGAGGGATAT